>NC_056744.1:1031333442-1031518442 GCF_019279795.1 Protopterus annectens
AATGTAAGTGGGGGGCTACGCCCCCCACATCCCCCAGTGTGTGGGGCTGTCCCCCCACACACCCCCAACTATATATACTAACTCCAGGATTGCACTACAGTGGGGAAAAGGACATATTCCTTTTCCTTGCCTTACAGTACTCTAGACACGGCCAGTACTAATTGTCAGTCAAATGAACTGTCAATCAAATGAAGTGTCAGTGAAATGAAGTTTCAGTCATTTGGTCCAACTAAAATGTTTGTCAGTCAAATGAGCTTTCGATGAAATGTAGGCAACCTATATATATATATATATATATATATATATATATATATATATATATATGTATACATACACACACACACACACACACACACACACACACACACACACTTACATACACACACACACACATATATATATATATATATATATATATATATATATATATATATATATATATATATAGCAAGATGGAGAGAGATATAATATATGCATGTAGTTGACTGTTTTTGGAAGTTGTTTAACTGAAGGTTCATTTGCTAGAATACTAAAGTTGTGGAATATGCCTGTTTGATTCATTCAAATTTATTATTTATAAAGTTTTCACCTCTGTCACTTAGTCATCTTGGAGTTATTTTATGTAAGTAAGTGGATGTAAGGTTAGAATTTCCACATATATACCATTATTTGTCTAAATAAGTCTAGTGTTTCTTGAACTGTTGTAGACATAATGGATTTTTGTGACTTTACTGTGTTTGGTTGTGGGTTCTGCACTTCTGCTTTGTTATTAAAATGTTTTCTCTTTTCTGATCATAAACTTCTTAAAAAGATGATAAGTAAAATCTGAGCTATAAATAGAACACAGGTTCACTGGATTTATTTTCTGTTTATATTTTTTTATTTATTTTAAAAAGAATCTCATATTTGCGTGCTGGCAAAGTAAAAGATGGCTGCACATCATCTGTATGAAGGAAGCCTAAATGAGTTTGATGAAAGCAACTTTAAAATGATAGCATCAAACAGGAAGGAGGAAACAGAATTGATAACATTGCTTTGACCTGGAAGTGTTGGCCAAAACATGCTTTGGATCATAAGTTCAACTTCCTCCATTGCGGAACTTAAGTCTCTAAACATGCAGCATGTTGCATGTGTATGATCACTAATGGATAGCCTGTTTAGAGGTGATGAGTGGCATTCTCCTTTTAAAATAAAAACGAGGATGTAGTGCCTTTTGATGCCATGGTCAAGAAAGGCCTGCATGATCAAGCAAAATGCTGTAAAATTCAATGTGTTGATTTTATCATTAAAAGATTGGGACACTAAAAAAAATGAATAATGTAATTTCTGGATTTGAAGATAATACCCTAATAGTAAATGAACACCCAGATCATTTAGAGGAACATTTCACTGTAGCATGATGTTGAATACAAACCTCAGGGTAAGAGTCAGAAAGCAGGTATACACTGTATGGGTCTAGTGCTTCCAAGTCTAGTGCTCAGTAAGTTACACACCTACAAAGTGTGGTATTAAGGTAAAGATGAGTTACACTGATAGAAAGTAGTTATATAAGGGAAATTGATTAACGGATGCTTATATAAAAATTGAGACTTAGAGCTGCTGTCCATTCTGCAAACCAAATATAGTACAGAGTATATCTTGTGTGCACTGTTGCGGAACTTAAGTCTCTAAACATGCAGCATGTTGCATGTGTATGATCACTAATGGATAGCCTGTTTAGAGGTGATGAGTGGCATTCTCCTTTTAAAATAAAAACGAGGATGTAGTGCCTTTTGATGCCATGGTCAAGAAAGGCCTGCATGATCAAGCAAAATGCTGTAAAATTCAATGTGTTGATTTTATCATTAAAAGATTGGGACACTAAAAAAAATGAATAATGTAATTTCTGGATTTGAAGATAATACCCTAATAGTAAATGAACACCCAGATCATTTAAAGGAACATTTCACTGTAGCATGATGTTGAATACAAACCTCAGGGTAAGAGTCAGAAAGCAGGTATACACTGTATGGGTCTAGTGCTTCCAAGTCTAGTGCTCAGTAAGTTACACACCTACAAAGTGTGGTATTAAGGTAAAGATGAGTTACACTGATAGAAAGTGGTTACATAAGGGAAATTGATTAACGGATGCTTATATAAAAATTGACACTTAGAGCTGCTGTCCATTCTGCAAACCAAATATAGTACAGAGTATATCTTGTGTGCACTGTTGACAGATGCCCAATTCAGAGGCTGAATCTCACATCTGTCAGTATGCAGTCAGTGTGCCACAGTGTGAAATGCATGTTTTAATGCACTGACTAGTTGCTCATTCTAGTAAAGCATTCATAAGTACAAGAAATGAAACAGCACTCAGGACTTTGGCAGCAGATATGGTACACAGCTGGGAAGCACTGGGGCATATGCAGCTGTAGCTGATGCAGACAGTCCTGTAGGAGGTAGAATTACATTATGATGTACACAGTGTCACAGGCAGCATATGTGTTATAATAGGCACAACTGACTTGGGGAGGGGTACATTTGAGTAATGTATTCAATGGCTGTATGGTGTCAGGGGCTCTGTTTTACATTATTTAAAAGGTGAGTATCATCTCAACTAGTGGAGCTCATCTGTATCTAACACTGTACATCAAGACAGCTCTGTGTGCTCAAGGTGCCTTGTACTATACTGACAAGGCAAAGCAGAGCAGTACAATGAACCCAGCTTTCCTTTTGTGACTGCATTGTAAATGTAGCTATCGGACAGAAGAGAGCTCAATGTTTGAACTCGTGGAGGAACAACAGACATATAATTGCATGACCCATTAATACTGAGTACACACCATTACACAAGCAATTGTTAACATTCAGGAATATCACACAGAACAAAGCTAACAATAAAAAGTGTTTTGCAGGGAACATATTAACCTGTACTCATTGATATGGAGCAATTAAGGTGCTTACACTCTATTACTTAAATATACAATCTCTGTGGCTACATAGGATCATAGGATCATATGAGGTTACTATGCTAATGGCTATAGTGCCCTTACAAGCCTAGCCAATATCAAGGTATTAAGTGGAACTAACTCAACAAATACAACCCCTGTCCAAGAGGGACACAGGTGAAACTCCCCTGGGTGAATTTGTGGTTTCCCATCCAGTCATCCAAATTATGCTCAAATAGTGTTAGCAAGGGGCTCTGCTTCACCTGAATTGGAAGTTTGTTCCAGAGGAGAGGTAACCTTTCTGAGACATATTTGTCTCTCCAGCTAGTCCTTTTGATGACACATATTAGGTTGAGGTTCCTAGATTGAATGCATCTGATACCATTTGATTTATGAATGTGCTGCATTTCCATTAGAGCAGGATCTGAGATTGCTCTATATGCAAGGCAGAGGTCACCTCTGAGTAGTCTGTAAGACACAGAGTATAGTGACAGTGATTTCAGTTTGTCAATGTATGACGTGATGAAGACACTGAATTTTCTTTGTAAGAAACTTTTGAGGTCTCTCCAGTTGTTGCAGGTGCATGGTAAGGTACTTAGCAAAGGTAACATTGTACTCTATTATTGAATCCAAAAGCAAACCAAAGTTCTACCTCTCCTCATGGTAAACAACTTAAGAAAGGGAATAATACATTTACAAATATGCCATTGGTATCACAAACACCACAGAAAACATAAACCCAGAAGAATTAAGTTTTTATTGCACAATGAACTTTTCATCCATTTTCAGTAGCAGACTTCATTAGACTAAATTAAGTGCTTATATAGTTGTGAAAGTAGCTAATTACTTAATTGAATAATTAAAAAATTCAGGCTGTTAATAAGTTACACAAGTGAAACTATATATATATATATATATATATATATATATATATATATATATAGGTCTAGGACTGATGCTCGATGGTGCTTTCCACCGAAGGCTTAATGGCCAGGCATATTTACGTGAAAGTGCTTTTAACTGAAAAAGCATTTTCGCGTATGTATGCCTGCAGCCAGAGGGAGTCGTGGGGGAATGACTGTTGTGGATATCGTACTACGGTGCGGGTAAGGGAATTTTTTCCTTTTCCCCACTGTAGTGCGATCTCGGAGAGAGAATATTAAAGTAGGGGGAGTATGGGGGGGAACAGCCCCCCACATGGAGAGTGCAGGGGGGAGTAGCCCCCCACACCTTTTTGTTGTTTTTCCTTTTTTTTTTTTTGACGTACTTTAATGAAAGTGCTTTTTCAGTAAAAGCACTTTCGTTAAAGTGTGTTCGGTGATTTTGGATTCGGACTGTTGAACTTTCGTTCAACAGTCCTAGATCCATATATATATATATATATATATATATATATATATATATATATATATATACATATATTATATATATATATTTATGCATATACACATTTATTAGTATAGTAAATAAAAAAACAGATATTGTTTTCACTGAGTTTAAAAAAGACATTTAAAAGAAGAAATGCCTATAATAAAATATCTTTCATATGAATTGCTTTTAAAATGTATATTACATAAAAGAAAAAGAAATTCTTGTGTAATTGAAGTAAAAAACTTATTTTTACTGTTTTATTTATTTATTTATTTATTTTTTACTGTGGGTAAAGTGGTTTACCTTAAGACAACTTAAACATTGAAGAGTCATTTGAATAAAACCATGAGTAAGTATCCTACAAAATAGATGTTTTAATAGTTTATAACTATTGAGCTTTTTTCTTTAGACCTGCCACCAGAGAAGTACATTCATTTATACCAGGGCTCAGGGGTACAGGTTGAATCTAGTCTGAGCTGCCAGATTAGCTCCCTGCATTTGTATTTTTTCCTAGCATTCTCTATACAGTACAATCAAGGAACCAACATGGTAAAAGAAATAATAAATAAATATTAGGATATTCTAGTCAGTGACGACAAAATAAAAGAAATTGTGTGGACATGATACACTTTTGTCTATAAATGAGCTAGCAACCTCAAAAATGTGGTAGAAATGAACAGTTTTGACACATGAAACAATAACAAGGCAGGTACAAAAAGGTGTGGAAAATTTAACTAATGTGATTATATATGAATGTAAAGAATTACACTTTAACAACCATACACATTCAGTTGTTTCTTCCCAGGATGATTATTGTTACACAATGGGAATAGTTTATTTGGCAGAGTGTTCATAATGTGACATGTTCTATGTTGGAAAGACAGAGAGAGAATTGAGAAGGTGCATATATGAATACAATTATGAAATTTTATAAAACAATCCACATCCCCAACCACTCCTCACTTCCAATTATCCAATCAAAACAAACCCATCATTCCCCACTCCAATACAAGATAAACACACCCTCTACAACTGCTCTCAAACAACTACTATTAGCACTCACATCCACACCCAGTCACTCCCACAAAAAATCAATATGCCCCCTGCCCTCAAGACCCACCTTCCACAGCCTCTCCTACTCACATTAACCCTCTTTTCTCTCTTCCTACTTTCTGTCCTCTCTACCTACCACACACAACTTAACATTACCCCCCATCCTCCATGGCAAACTGACTCCGCATGGCCCACTAAACCCAACCATCTCCCTTCACCACCAGATTACCCCTCCTCCACTCTTCCACCCTCCTGTCTACATAGACATACAACCTTCAAAGCTCAAACCCACTCATCCCATAGACTAGTGAAAATATTCCATAAACTAAATAAACTTTATCTATGCCTACTCCAAAAACTCTCATGTTGTGGTGACATACACCCAAATCCAGGACCTTAAAACTTCAATAGTACTAATTCAGTATATTCTAATCCTCTGTATGTAAGACCTACCTCATCCTTTCTCCTTCTAAATATAAATGCAAGAAGCATTCTCAATAAAATACAGAATCTCCATGCCCTGCTAGCCCAATATAAACTTGAAATTGTGGTATTAACAGAAACATGGCTTAAACCTGAACACCACAACAACGAAATAAGTGCCTCAGGCTACAATATAATATGCAAAGATAGGACAGGAAAAAAGGGAGGAGGCATGACAGTACTGTACCAAAACCACCTCTCTATAGAACAATTTGAATGCAACTTCCAGGAGGTGCATGACATAGAACTTATTCTAGCCAGACTAAAACTCAACTCCAATAAACACATTATTATTGCTAGAGGATGCATCCCACCAGGCAAAAATACTGGCATACTCAAAAATCTTCTCCACTGGTTAGCTTTAGCCCTTCCACAAGAAACCATACTCCTAGATGACTTTAACACTGATTGTCTGAATGTACAAGACAAAACCCCTCTACCCACATTAACTTCCATGGGTTTACCCAAGTCATAACTACCCCCACAAGAATAGATAAAACCAGTAAAAGACAGTCAGTCCTGGACTGGATATTACTAACCAACCCCAACCATACCCACCAATCAGGTTGTCTTCCTGACAGCCTGAGTGACCATCAAGCAACATACTTAGTTAGACACTGGTCTCACCAACCAAATCAGCCCATACTCAGAATAATACGTAACAAAAAAGCCTTTAGGGCATAAGATCTAATCAACTCACTAAAAAGCTGTATCTGGACTCCCTTAAAACAACTATCACTAGATGAAGCGGTGGAGTACTTTAACTCAACCTTTCTAAACATCCTAGACTCCCATGCTCCACCCAGGACCACTAGAATTAAAACCAACCACGCACCTTGGCTATCAAAAGAAACAAGGTCTATAATGAACAACTCCACAAACATAAAACCCCTGTCTCAAAACAGAGATGCCATGAGCTCCGTAACCAAGCCAAAAAACTAAAAAAACTTGATAAAACTAACTACTATAAGATTTTACAGGATAAACACACCAACAACCCTCAAAAATTCTGGGCCTCAATAAATAACCTGCTACACCCAGGAAAAACAACCACTCCTTCCCCTGTATTACCAAATAACCTAGACAACATCCCCACCCAATTTAGCAAATACTTCACTGATACAATCCAAGCCCTTGCCAATACACAAACTACCAACACCAAACCCAGAATATCAGCAACCCCCACCCTTTCCAATGCAGAAAATACCCAACCCAGTTTCTCCCTGCACCCAGTTGCCACTAATACAATTGCTAAGCTCCTCAGAAAACTTAAACCAACAATACTAGCAGCTGACAACCTACCTGCAGAATGCCTACAGATTACTGCAGAAGTTATAGCCTATCCCGTGTCCATCCTCATTAACAGATCAATTACAGAATGCAAAATACCCCACTCTTGGAAAATCTCTCACATTATACCTTTGCATAAAGATGGTCAATCCCATGAACTCACAAACTATCAACCTATAGCAATTTTATCACCCCTATCAAAAATATTAGAGATAATAGTCCATTCCCAGCTTATGCACTACCTCCTAAAACACAACCTACTATCCTCATCCCAGCATGGCTTTAGACCTTCCCACAGCACAACCTCTGCTCTGCTCTCATTTTCCAACATTGTCAATACTCACAGAAACAACGGTCTGCTAGTATCCTTCATATTCTTAGACCTATCCAAGGCCTTTGATATGGTCAACCATAAAATGCTCCTGAATACTCTCACCACCCTTAACATAAGCTCCTCTACCATATCCTAGTTTGGTAACTACTTATATAACCGTCAAAAGGCAGTCCTCTGGCAGAACCAACTGCCCCCCTTACTGCCAGTATCTCTAGGTGACCCTCAAGGGTCCATTACTATTCTCAATATTTACCAACCAAATTGCATCATCTTCACTCTTTGCTGCTATAGTGCAATATGCAGATGACACCACTCTCATATGCGTTGCACCCACCCTGAACAATCTAAAAACCATCACCCAAAAAAACTTTACCTTAGCAGAAGAATGGTTCGCTAACATCAAGCTAATACTCAATCCCAAAAAAACAAACTCATTCTCTTCTACCCTGGTAGATCTCCACCCATAGACAATAGTTTCATCATAAAATCTAAAGATAACACACTTATCACCCCAACTCCACACACTAAACTCTTAGGCATTGAAATTGACAACAATCTGAAATTTGACTTCCATATCGCCCAAACAATCAAAAAGGTCAGCAAAAAGATGGGACTCCTCTATAGGAACCACCAATACATGACCAAACATACCAAAGCCACCATAGCTAGAACCCATCTACTATCCATCCTCCTATATGCCTCCCCTATCTTAACTAACCTATGCCTAACAGAACTATTCAAGATGGAGTCTTGCTACAGCAAGATTGCTAAGTTCGCTTCTGAGGCCACCCATAGGGCCCATCATTGCCTAGCCCTTAAACAAGTCAACTGGCCAGAGTTTCCACAGCTGCTCCTACTCAACCAGCTAACAATCGCACATAAGCTCTACTACCATCCTGACAAAACGCTGCCATGAAAAGACTAATCAGCCCCTATAAACCCTCCAGAAACTTAAGATCTGCACACTGGAATCACATAAATGTCATCAAACACAGAAATGAAACTGGCAAATCTCTCTTTGCCTGCTCCATTGCCAGATGCTAGAATACTCTCCCAGATCACCCAACTTCAACATCCTCAACTAACCAGTTCAAAAAACTACTCAAAACACATTATTTAAAGCATTGGCTATGCCCATGTCACCCCCCCAGGTTAGCTTATACTAACCCTCATTTAGACAGCAATGATAATTTTTTATATTGTTTGCTAAGTATGCTCAACTATATCGAGCTACTTTATGTTTTACCCTGTGAATACATTTCTCACTGTACTGTATTCTACTATACTGTTTCCTAAGTATGCTCAACCTTACCAAGCTAAGTTATGTCTTATCTTGTAAATAAGTTTATCACTGTATTATATTCTACTACTACCAAACTTCAGTGAACATTCAGCCACTGCCTTTGTACAACACTGTATTGTATTTTATAGTATTGTTGTATACTGTTGTGTATTTTGCTATACTTGGAGCTTTTCTCCCTGAGCCTCCACTGAAAATGGACCTGTGTCCAGTCAGATCTTCCTGGTAAACAAATGTAAAATACAAATTAAATAAATAAATCCCAAAAATGCATTGTATAGACATTCCATCCTATGCACTGGTTTTGAACATTTTTTTCATCATTCTAGAAAAGATATAAATTAATCCGAGAGGTGGCCCCTGGAAGGACAACATTGAATTTAAGGAGCTAATCTGGCAGCTCAAACTAGATTCAGTCCATACCCTGGTATAAATGAATGTACTTCCCTGGTGCCAGTTCTAAAGAAAAAAGCTCAAAAGTTTTAAACTTTTAAAAAATCTGTTTTTTTAGGATACTTATTCGTGATATTATTCTAATGGCCCTTCAGTGTTTTAGTTGTTCTTGCCTAAACCACTTTACTAACAGTAAAAAAAAAAACATTAAAAATTATGTTTTTACTTCAATCCACAAGAACGTTTTTATGTATATATGCATTTTAAAAGCAATTCACATGAAAGTTATTTTATTATGGGCATTTCTTCTTTTAAATGTCTTTTTGGAACTAAGAAACACAGGCAGCACTACCACCTTCAAACAAATGCTGAACATTTTTCTCAACTCTTACTGGCTATGTACCTGCTCTATAACCTAACCTCTTCCTTCTCTTTATATGATAACAGCTCCTATGCTTTTTACTACAGCTGACTTTTGACTGATATTTCCTCCATAATTATTATTTTTTCATGACTTGATAATACTGGTGCAATAATGCTGATTAATATAGCTCTGCTTATACCTCTCGGATTGAATTCATCTGGCAACCAACTAAATTCCTGCTTTTATGTATATATTCTGTATATATTACTGTAATCACTATGTGTTATACAGTTTCTACTTCTGTACCAATTAATGTTTAATTTTTTTCTGTATCTATGTTCTTGTCGGAGCTTTTCTTCCAGGGCCTCCACCGAAAATGGGCTCTTTTAGGCCCAATGGACTTTCCTGGTAAACAAATGCAATAAATAAATTGATAAATAAATAAATAAATACATACATAAATACATTTTTTTCATTCAAAATCCTAGACATTTCCATCAAATAGTTGTGATTATCAAATACAACTACACCACCATCCTCATCTGGTTTCATCATGATCCTGATAGAGTGTTTTTTCTAATATTATCTAACAGGAGATATTTACATTAGAAGCCTTACATGTCATCTTGCCATTAGCAAATCGTTGGTAAATTTCCCACTCTACAGCATTTGAAAATACCTGGACTGTATTGTTGGAGGTGGGCATGGCAATGCTTCTCTTTCTTAATCTGTTTTTAGAATGTTTGAATTCCCTAATAGTCCCTATATTGTAAAGTAAAATTTAATTTGTGTATAAAAAGTTTAACTTCAATAAGTGAGTCATCTAAATTGTATTTTGGGGTACAGATGAAAGTGAAACCCTTTTCAAATAATGTTGCATATTCTTTAGTAACTATAAAACTACTGTAATTCTAAACAGTAAAATTATTATGTTTGATAATTTCAAGATACTGACGTAAGTCTCAACCAATATATACCATATGCTGGGTTTCTTGCCACCTCTCTCCCTTCTCTTTTGACCCCGTTTTGTTGATATATTACCCCACCCCTCTGATTCTGATAATTTATGTTCTTCTTTGTGGGGGACCATGTCCTGCTGGCCAACCTCTCTGGTCGTCTCAAAGGGTAAACCTCTAAAGGGTCAGTAATGTCAGAATTGGCATTATTATCTTGTCTATGATACCCCTTATTCATAGGTTCATAGGTTCATAGGTTCATAGGCATTAAGCCCCCTAGCCATCGCTTTGTGCCTAGCACGCCCCTTTGCTTATGGGAACTATACCCATTATTTTGCTGTGCCTCTGTATTCTTTTGTGCTGCTGTCGAAGAAAGTGACACTGAGTCTGTAATCTCCCATCCTGTATATGCCCATTCTTTGGTCCAGATTTCTCTTTCTCCTCTGCAGCACAGTGCTCGCTCTAATATGCATCGATGCGGGATTTTGTTCCACAGCATATCCCCCTTTTGAATATAATTAATAGCCACGCCCTTTAATTAAGTCCGGTGTGTGGGTTTAAGTCTCCGCCTCTTTTGGAGGTGATGGATATTCATTTTTGAGGTGAAGGACATGGCCTTGTATGTTTTGACATGGCCTTGTTCTGAGCAAGCTGGTCAGCCGTGAGTAGCGTGTTGACTGCTTCAGTCGGGCAGCATAGCAGTCGATTTTAGATTTTGGAGATTTTTATCCTTTCCTTTTTTTTATCCCTTGGCTTGCTGCTGCTGTCAGCGTCTGCAAGTGTCGGGTCGGGCATACTACTCAATCATTGGTACTCAATCATTGAGTAAAGGGAGACTATGACCTCCTTGATCTAGATGAGATAGAAATCCTTCAGAATCCTTCAATGTATAAGGTGTGTCCTAACTTCTTCCTAACTACTTTACATACATGACTGCCGCTACTATCAACCTGGGTCCCCCTCCCTCCCACTTCCTTCTGTTCTTCTGTGATTGCCACCATTTGGTAGCTAGGGGTAACCTCCTTGTTTTTGTTTTTCGGGTATGACTATGCATTTTTTGGCATTTAACTTTAGGTGGGTGGGCTCTGGCACCAGTTATCCGTTTCTGTGAGACCCTTCTGAAGGATATCTGTGTCAGATGTGTTTTCTACTAACAAAATCAAACTCTGTTTCAGGTCTGGTAATAGCTGCCATGCTACTTGTATCTATAGTATTATTGCTAACATTATGTTTTTTATTTAAATGTGAATTATCTTTTATAGGCAACACAATCCCTTTCTCCAGTTGTAGCTTGTCCCATGCAAGCTTTTTGTTCTTCCTAGTTTTCACTTTGTGGACATGTGAATCTACTCTAAGAATCACATTTTCATATTTGACAGTATAATCACCAAACTTTAAGTTGTTTCTAATTTTAAAGTGTAAATCATTAACTTCATGAAATAAACCATTAATAATTTTGATGTTGTTTCTTATCAAAAGAGCTATCAGTCCCAGCCCCTGTTTGTTAAATAACTCAACCAAGTCATGGTAAAATTTAATTCCCAAGGTAACTTTATTCAGGAACTTACAATATCTAAGTCCTTGTACTCTACAAACATGGATGCATTCTTCAGAATATAAATTATTAAATTGTAGGCTTCTTAATCTAAATAACGTCTTTTCTAAAATCTGTATCCACTGAAACAAATTATTATTGATGTAAAATTAAAAACTGAAGGAAACGAAGAGAAACAGGAACAAATGTATAAATAATTGAGACTTAATTTATTCAATGGTGTCCAGACAGATAAGCACTTTCGCTAATAAGCATCATCAGATCTAAAAACTTTCACCTTAAAACAGAGTAGCTTTTATACAATAAAAAACATCTATGGTCCAATCAGGGCTTGCAATCAATTAACTCACTGATATCACAAAAGACACAGATTATGTTAAGAACAAGCCGTTGTTTCAGGCCATACCATAAAAGTATACAAGTATATAAAATTTTTTTTACAAAGCTAAGCGCTTTAAAAGTAAATCCAGTAGATATGTGTCACACATATCTCATGTGCTATAAATGTTATAAATGCTATAAATATTATACATATAATTGAAGTAAAATGTGGATTATAAAACTAAGGGCAGATAAAGGGAAGGGACTCAATGAAAGGGCATCTATAAAGCCAGTCTTAAGAAGATGTAGGAACATTAAGTAAAGGTTATAACATCAAAACATTCACTTTTTTACATATTTTGTCAAAGTATGACTTTTCTAGCACTTTTTTTGTACTCAGGATATTGTTGACTCAGCACTCATATATAATCACATATAAAGATATGGGAATTGAATCCACAGACTGATATTTAGCCTATTCAAGTGTATGCTTTTTAACCAATATTGCTTTTTATATATATGTAGATATATAGTGTTCAAAGCCTGTAACAACATGCAAGCACATGAGGTATGTGTGACACATATCTACTGGATTTACTTTTAAAGCGCTTAGCTTTGTAAAATGTTTTTATATATTTGTATACTTTTATGGTATGGCTTGAAACAACGGCTTGTTGTTAACATAATCTGTGTCTTTTGTGATATCAATGAGTTAATTGATTGCAAGCCCTGATTGGACCATAGATGTTTTTTATTGTATAAAAGCTACACAGTTATAAGATGAAAGTTTTTAGATCTGATGATGCTTGTTAGCGAAAGCGCTTATGTGTCTGGACACCATTGAATAAATTAAGTCTCATTTATTTATACATTTGTTCCTGTTTCACTTCATTTCCTTCAGTTTTTAATTTTACATTTATTTCTTTGGACCGGATACGGAAAGTTTATCAAATTATTATTGATGGCATGATCAATAACTTCATGATGGTGTTCAGGCATCAAGGAAAAGTCACTTTTAAGCCACTCATTAAAACAGAAAGCAGCATTAGGGTTTATATTACCATTCTGTACAACCCCAGTTTGCAAATTAATAAGGTTTTTTGATGGAAACAGTACCTTTTCTATTAGAATGTGATCTCTGGTCAAAATTAAGTGACCCATTCCAGTATGCATTAATGTTGGTCCCCATTCGTGATTGCTGTTCCATCCAACTTTCATTAGTGGCTCCAGGGTGTTGAGTGGTGGTCAAGACATTGCTAAAAACTCCTATAAGTCTTGTTAGTTCCTCCATAATAGCAGGAATGCTCTGCAGTAAACCGTTCATTCCTTGTGAATTCAAAATGCTGTTTGTTAGCATTTCAGGGGAGAACATACTGAGGCTCCCTTCCACTGGTTCTGCTTCGGTCACAATGGCAATGTGCCTAAGCCAAACTCAGAAAAAACAGTAAACCTGTCAGGAAACGAGGTGAAAAAAGAAATAACTCTTGAATCCAAATGCAAAGCAAAGTTCCACCTTTCCTCATGGTAACCAACTCCAGAAAGAGAGTAATAAATGTACAAATATGCCAAAAACACCACAAACAGCACAGACAATGTAAACCCAGAAGAATTAAGCTTTTATTCCACAATGAGCTTTTTGTCTGTTTCAATAGCAGACTTCATCAGATTAAATTAAGTTAAAACACAAAGTGCTTATATAGTTGTGAAACCTTCAGTTTCAAGTAGCTAATTACTTAACTGAATAATTAGAATGTAGGCCTTTAATAATTTACAAAAGTAAAACAACTGGTGGTAAGGTGGGCTTTTCTACTTTTAGAAGTAGATGATTTTCAGATCTTATTTGCCTGCTGGGCTGGTATTGGGTGAGTAGTGTCAAGAGAACAGGACAGTCTGTGGGTCTGTAGATTATTTTGTATGCTATAGTTAGTTGGGTGAATAAGAGATGGTGGGAGAGTTCCAGCCAGCATAAATATTTCAGTGAGTTACAGTGGTGGGATGAGAATTTGGCCTTGGTGGCAAATTTAGCTATTCTGTTGTAACACATATTAAGTTTGGAATTTGTAGAATTTTGCATACTAGTGAGGAGAGGGGTGCCATAAAGGAGAGAGGATAATAAAAAGGTGGTTGCATAGATTTGTCTAGTAGAATCCTTTACAACAGCATCTATTAATGAGGGAAATTTGTCATATGTTAAAATTAGCTACTTCCTAGAAGACAGTTTAATGCAACAGTGTATGGATCTCGATACATATAAATTTCTAAAAAAACTCTAATCCTAAAATACCAGCAATGTTCAGAATCCTTAAAATTCACAAGAGGTTAACTTATCCTCCTTTTAGACCTATAGACTCAGCAGCAGGTTCAAAGACCCACCTGTTTGCAGTGTTGATTGGCAAAATTCTAAAACCAATGCATGATCTAAATACACACATGCTTCAGGATTCATATGAGTTTTTAGGAAGATTAAAACTTGACTGCTGGGAAAGAATTAGTCTTTCTTTCCATCAATCTAGTAGATCTATTTTCTTGCATCCCAAAAGAAGAGGGATTAGAATTATTTTCTGAAGCTGTCATTGAACTTGACTTTCTTGATACTGACCAAGTTAGATTACTTATGGATTGCATGGGGATAATGTTGGACTATAATTATATCTGGTTTGATGGTGAAATTTATAAACTTTCCAAAGGTGTAGCTATGGGAGCCACATGTGCCCCCATTTTTGCAAACCTGGTGATGCTCACATGGGAGCAACAGTATGTGTTCTCCTCTAAGTTTAAAGAATACATCAAACTATACTTAAGATTTCTTGATGATATCTTTATCTTCTGGTCTAGGGAATCTAAGCAATATCTGAATTGACTGAGTTCATCAACCAGGCAACTGCATTATTGAAGTTTATCTGTCAAACTGGTTTAGATTCTATCTCCTACCTGGAGACACCATTACAGAAACATCAAATGGGTTTTCATCTAACATCTACAGGGAACCCACTTTCTGTAATAGCTATCTCCATTACAGCAGTGCATATATATATATATATATATATATATATATATATATATATATATATATATATATAGGCCAGTTTATTAGAGTGGCACAGATGGTTTCTGACAGAGACACACTTAATACAGAAAGGACAATATTAGAACAAATGTTTATTGAAAGACAGTATCCCAAAATCATAATTAAATCTATAAGTGAAGAGATATTTTGTGAGTGGGGGGGAAGATACCACACACTGTTGGGGAAGGGTTTAGAAACCCACATAACTATTGACCCCTACACAATACTAATGACCCTTTAGACAATTCAGAATTTGATGTCTCCAAAACAGACCTAGCCACCAGGACCAATAATACCAGGGAGTATTGTAGAGCATTCACCATATAGTCCAGTTGAGGAACCAACATGGTAAAAGAAATAATAAGTAAATATTGGAGCATTCTTGTTAGTGATGACATAATTAAAGAAATAGTGGGGCAAGACCTACATTTGTCTATAAACTGGCTAACAACCTCAAAAATTTGGTGGAAATGAACAGTTTGGCACAGGGAACAATAACAGGACAGGCACAGACCATGTGGAAAATGTAAGCAATGCAAATATATATTGGAATATAAAGAATTACACCTTAAGAACTATATGCATTAAGTTGTTTATTCCCAGGGTGGTTATTGATACACAAAGGGAGTAGTGCATTTGACAAAGTGTTCATCATGTGTCACTTTTTATGTCAGAAAGACAAAGAAAGAATTGAGAAAGTGCATTTGTGAACACAATTATGACATTTTAAAAAAACAATCCCAAAAATGCCTTGTATAGACATTCCATCCTATGTACTGGTTTTAAACATTTTTTTCATCATTCTAAAAAAATACAAATTATTCTGAGGGGTAGTCCTTTGAAGGACCACATTGAATTTATGGAGCTAATCAGGCAGCTCAAGCTAGATTCAACCTGCACCCTGGTATAAATTAATGTAATTCCATTGTGTCATTTCTAAAGAGAAAAGCTCAAAAGTTACAAACTTTTAAAACATAAATTTTTTAGGATACTTATTTATGCTTTTATTCTAATGGCCCTTCAGTGTTTCAGTTGTCCTTGATTAAATCACTTTATCAACAGTAAAAAAACAGTAAAAAAACAGTAAAAATAAGTTATTTATCTCTCTCTATATATATATATATACATATATATATATATATATATATATATATATATATATATATATATATATATATATATATAGGTAAACACATATAGATAGATACACACACACACACACACACACACACACACACACACACACACACACACACATATATATATGTATGCATGTTTTACTTTTTTAAATTATTAAAGGCCTAATTTTTTTAATTAGTCAGTTAAGTAATTAGCTACTTGAACCTGAAGGTTTCACAACTATACAAGCACTCTGTGTTTTAATTTAATCTGATGAAGTCTGCTACTGAAAATGGACAAAAAACTCATTGTGCAATAAAAGATTAATTCTTCTGGGTTCATGTTGTCTTTGATGTTCATGATGTTTTTAGCATATTTGCACATTTATTAGTCCCTTTCTGGAGTTGGTTACCATGAGGAGAGGAGGAACATTGGTTTGCTTTTGGATTTGTGAGTTATTTTCTTTTTTCACCTGATTTCCTGGCAGGTTTACTGTTTTTTCCGAGTACCCTATTATTGGTCTGATGAGTGAAGAGTACAGGAGGGCTATAACCTCTTTTTTTTTGGATGCAATGAACTTACTTATGAGGTGGGTGATGTAGAAAGCCTTTCTTACCATTGTGGAGACATGGTGTTCAAAAGAAAAGTTACAATCTACCTGTGTGCCCAAATCTATCACCACTGTGATTGTGTGCTTAGGGTGTTGTTATTAATGTGGTAATCTGCAGGGGCATCGCCACTACTGAAGGGGATGATAATGCATTTTTTGCATTGAGTTTTAGCCCATGACTTTGGCATCAGTGATTTGTCTGTGTAAGTCCCTGTTGTAGGATGTTGACATTGTTTGGGGACTAGTTGACTGCACCCAGTTTGCAATCATTAGCAAAGTTTGTCATGCATAGGCCTTTTGTTTTAGCCGGTAAAACCCTAAAATACATTCCAAACAATAGGGGCCCTGCCACAGATCCCTGTGGAACATCACTAGTTGTGGATCTGCTGGTAGAGGTAGAGTCACCTATTTTGACTGTGTGTATTCTATCGGTGAGCCAGTTGCAACCCACCTGACAATATATGGGTTGATCTCCAGCTAGGTGGATTTATCAGTGACGCCTGAGTATGGAATAGTGTAAAACGTCTTGGCCAGGTCCAGGTAGGCCATATATATGGATTTGCCTTCATCCAGGGCTTTGGTGACTATCTCAAAGAAGTCCCTCAAGTTCAAGAGGCAGGATCTCATTTTAATGATGCCAAACTGGGTTGGGTCAAGTGTTTGGAGGTCTCCTATATCTTTGTTGATAAGGCCCACAATTATTCTTTTCATAGCCTTACAGGTTAGGCTGGTCAGGCTTATGGGTCTATAGTTCCCAGGGTGAGTAGAAGTGCCTCCTTAATGTAATGAGATGGCAGTTGCTGTTTTCCATTCAGCAGGTACAAAACTGTGGTTAAAAAGGAGTACCAGTGGTGCAGCTAGTTCCTGTTTTAATCCATTTAGAACAAAACAATGGATATTATCAGGTCCCATAGAGGCTGTGTTTTTGGCTTTGGAGAGAGCATTTATGACTTGCTCCTTGGAGATGCTAAATGGAGAGCAGGTGGTAGGGATGCTTTGAGGGATATATGGTGGAGACACTAGGGGAGAAGTTTTCACTGAACCTGTCATCCGAAGTTGACAGGTACTGGATCCCCTTATAATGACATCAGAAACTAAGCCAATTGTTGAAGTCAATCATTTTTTGTTTATAGTGTGGTATCATCTTAGGTGAGTCTTGTATGCTGCTCACATATTCAGAGAGCTCAGTCATGTTTCTCTTCATATAGTCTAGTGAGGTACATCTCAAGTCATTAACACCTACATGAACTATGATGGAGTCATAATGGTACTTGTAAAGAGACTTGAGTGCGTGTGTGTGATCTGGTGGATCATAGCACCTGACAGACAGCTGACTGTAACCTTCTCCTTGTCCAGCTTGGTAAGTGGGGCAGCTGTGTGTCTCACTATAGAGTCACCTATGACTAAATATTTTGGTTTAGATGTGGCAGTTAGGGGCTTGTTTGTTGAGACACTTGTGCTTGTGTATTGAGTGATGTGGGTACTGTATTAGGTGTAGCATGTTTGTGTTTTGGAGGTCTCTGGTGTTTAGGTAAATTTCTAGTGAATATCTCCACATATGACGGTTTATGTGTTGAGAGTGTAGTTTGTGCAGGAGGTGTAGTATGTGAGCTGACAACCTGTTCAGTGTCACTGTTCTGTGAACGAGAGAGCAAGAATTCCAAATTCTTACTGTATATGCATCTCTCACAAATTGAGTCTGAGTGGTTTAGGTGTACTGGGATGTCAGTGTATATGAGGCAATTGCTACACTGCCTCAGGATACCCATGTCAATCAGGCTGGTAGGAGAAATGCAGGAGAACTGACCATCCATAATACTAGTTGTAAATTTGCTTACTTTAATGAGGAAGGATGTGGTTTAATTGTAGGCTTACTGCTGAGTCTATACTATTGGGGCTCTTAAGGAGTATGAGACTATTAGGGATTAAGAGATTTCAGTTAACGTGGCAAATGCCATGGTAAGCCCAGCTGAGGTGCTCTCCAAGCAGCTAAGCACAATTTAAGGGACTCCTTACTTGGAGGACAAGCAGCTTCTAAGGGAAATTAAATCTACTTTAGCTTTTGCATCTATAACCACCAAGGGTTACCTCTGCTGTGTGGTGCTGTGCGAAGGTTTGCTACATGCAACCAGATGTCTCGGATTGCTCAGATGAAGATAGTAGAGCAGTGGCTGGTCACCAAACTCTGTCGAGTTGTGTTAAAACAGGTGCAAACACATCCAAACATGGGGGCTTATGTAGCAATTGTGAGAACCCTTTTTTAAAACAAGTTAAACATAAACTTAAAGAACTGGCAAAACTGCAGGAAGGAAAAATGTTCCATTCCCATGTGCAGAGTTCTCCTGCTGAAAAAGGCAAATTTAAACATAGACTTCAGTGTAAGAAATTACCAGCTAAACAAACATTTCTATTCCCTCAGTATGAAATGTTTAAAACACAGGTGAAGTAACTGTGGCCACAAGTACTGAAGAAATGGACCACACCAGTCTTACTGAAGATAATGTTACCCACTGTCGGTACTCTTCACTGTTTCAGGTAAACACTCAGGATTTGACTAAAAAGACAACTTTTTACTCCATGCAGAGAATAACTGTTCACAGTGTAGGTCTATGATGACAAGACTAGTATACAATGATGTACAACATAATTCAGAAAATAATACCAGGCATTATGCTTATTGTCCCTTTTTTACATCCTACTGCTTATTTTCCCCTCATTTGGGCTTCGTGATCTGACTTTTGTCTAGAGCCAGCTGTTAGTGTATACTAGTGGAGCCCCTAAATAGTTCTTCTGCATAAAGAACATGCTTCTTCATCCCCCCTTCCCTTAGCTGAGCCTCAGACACACAGACAATATTAAGGTATTAGCTGAAAAATAATAAAGCAGGTCTCAGGAAAAGTCCAGTATTGCCTGTTCATGTGGTGCAATGAACTTTGTTAGAACATTCCAGATGGTATTATATAAACTGTTACATGACTCTAGGGATATACAAAAATAAACCTACTATGACAGCTATGCGTGTCCCTGTGAATAGCATAGATTTGGAGCAACTGTCCTATCACTTTATTTTTCAGTTTGTACACATTCAAGATTTCCCATCTCTCAATATTTGTAACCTAATGTTTATGTTATGTCTTTTGGCTACTGTTACTTTTTTATCCTTGCTTGTTGACAGAGCAGTATGTAGGGCAGGGGAAATAGAGTGGTTGACCCAGGTGGAAGCTGTTATGTGGCATGATTGGCAAGTAGTGAAGGGTAGAACTTATCCCAGCATTTATTTATGAAGCCACATTAAGGGCTTCATTAATGAATGCTGATAAATAATTCACAGCTGCTTCAAAGCTTAGTGTGTATGTACTAGTAATTGCAGCAAGTTGCTTGCTACAATTGTAGCTTGCCATTACAGAAGTACAAAGGAATTTTTTTAAGTCCTCAGTCATCTAGTTTTTGGCCCTAAATCTCAGAAGACCTTTTATTTTGTCCTTATGTTTGGATGGTTGAGAACTGCCTAGGGCAACATTAAAGATACTCTGACCAACATCTATTGAGGTATATTCAAACCTACTGACTTCTGAAAACCTGTTTTGTTTTTCTTACATGTTTTATACCATAATGAGTAGCTTGTACCAGCATTATACCAGCTTTTGGTGAAAAAATTCCTTTGTGTAATCATCTTTACACCATTCATTCAACACAATTTATTCTGTATTTTTGATCTCTGAATCATGTAAGTGCCTGTATACTCTCACCTTTTACCCAGACATATCTCTCACATTGATATATATGTATAGTTTGTGAAGACTTGTGGTAGTGTAAAGCAAGAGTTTTAAGTACCCCTTGTCTCTCGAGTACCTCTGATGAAAACACCATATACCAAGCGTCCTGTCTTGAAAACTCTCTAATCTATTAGCATTATATAATATAACTCACACTGTGTACAAAGAACCTTACCACTGATGTTTTCTGATGTGTCAGCATTACAAAAGTGTAGCAACTCTCTTAGAAAATAACAAGAACTTTGTCTGTGGTTTTTCATTTTAATATTCTTATTAACGAGATTTCTAATATTAAAGGGAAAAAAAAAGTAGAAAAATACATTGAAGCAAAACAAGTTCAGAAATGTCTGCCTACAAAACAAAACGCTGTGTCTTGGTTGTCGAGCATGTATGTTACATAAATCAATAGCACAGAAGTCCTGCCAGTGCAAAAATGCCAGTCAGCAAGTAGCTGAACCCTTATAAATAAGAAAAAAGCAAACAAGCTGTCCTACTAAAACTTTGCATTATACTCAGCATTGTACAAAGTACCTATGACCCTGTGAAACATGATAATACACAGAGGCAGCTATGCAGACAGTGTAAATATGTAAATAAATAATGCTCCTGTCCATGTATATAATGTATTGATCTGTGTAATAACATTCTGTACAAGCACAGCAATAGTATTTATTGAACTGTAAATGTGGGATATGATGTAACCTGGAAAGTAACATGTTTGAAAATGTGCTTTTGATAAGTTGTTTCTGTGTCCTGGCTTACATTCCAGCTGAAAATGGTCTTTTATCCAGTTCACATACCTAATTAACAGAGTTAAATAGATAAACAAAGAAGGAGGGAAAACATTCACTTTACAAACACATGATGGCAAAAATGTGTCAGTCTTCTAATGTGGGGAGAAACTGCACAACTGCTTAAGGTGCCCAAAACAACGTTTCTACCATCAGCACTAACATCAGAAACTAAATGCATAAATGAATACTACAGTGGAATGCTCTGTGAATACCTAACATACAAATGAATGCCCTTCATAATATGCTGAGTGAAAACTATACTTCCCCACACCTTCCTGAATGGCAGGGAGATTTCAGCATTAAGTTATTAAGAAACCGTTTTAACAAGACGCAAGCTTGCTTTCTAAAAAAAAAAAATGGCCATGGTTGGGGGTGGGATGCAAGCTTGGGTGTGAATCTACCTAACTGCAACTTTTCTTATCTGCACACAATCTATTAACTGGGTCTCCCAACCCAGTATGATGTCTTAACTGGTGCATCAAAACTCATTATTACAAATTAGCATGGGGGGGGGTGATACTGTGCTTCCTGAAGAGGTAAACCTTACTGCACCAAATATGCATGTGCTGTTTTAATATTCTAAAAAAACTCAACCGCCCAATCCACAGCTGAGAAATGACCTGTCTCCGTATCTGCAAAATGAATAGATAGTCAGAGATTATAATCACTGCACAAAATATGCTGTATTTCTAGAATAACTCGTTTATAAGTTTTAACCCAGCTTCAGAATCCAATTTAATTGTATCTCCAAATAATTGAATCTAAGTGCATTTCCACATCATATGAGATAGATCAGCATCTTTAGAAAACATTTTATGAATTCAGGTGAAAGACCTACGTAGACATTACTAGTCCTTACTGAGGTAATTACACATAGTGTGATACAACCTAAAATTAACAGATCTGAGCCTTGTAGGTAGGATATATGTTAGGATATATGTTATATGTGTGCTGCTTGCTAACACCTGATCATTGGGAGTCATATCTAATTTTTACTCATAGTATGAAGCTAGGCTTCACAACAGGATTATATAATTGTCTGTTTTTGGCACACAAAGCCAACAGTGTGAGTCAAAGGCTAGGAAGCTGTAGTTCTAACCAGCAGTCTTTAAGAATATTGACATAGGAGGGGGAGCAATATCTAATTAGAAAGGTGAAACTATTTTTAACCATGTAGTACCTGCTTAAGACAATGCCACCTGAGCTGGGTCTTAGAAATTCAACCTCTTCTTCTAAGCTTTATTTGAAGTGCACTGAGGTCAGTTTCAGAAAAGACAAACTATCCTTGATTTTAGGTGTGGTAGCTTCTTTTCATTGAAGACTGTACTCAGTTCAGTTTGTAGCTCTAATTGAGTTTTGCCATAGTTTCTATCTCCATTAATGTGAACCTGATATTATATTTCCCTGCAGTGTGTTTTGTCAGCCCTGATAGCTGTTTTGCTCTTCGACAAGATTTACAGAGGCTTTTCTATTATCTACTAGTCATTACTTCTTGACTTGATCTGGTGCCAAAAAAAGACTCCAGCCATCATTTTTAACATAATGCTTAATTAACATCCTGATTTTTCAACTCTGGTGTTAAATTTATCTGTGTTGCCCTGAACTGTTACATTTAACTATCCTGAATACCATTATAGATTACTTCGGAGCTTGGTAAGTTAATGGTTTACTGTAACCTTTATGCATTGTGGAATTAGTTTAAAATATGTTACTAAATTAATTATTTTTATACCAGTTTGATTTGCTTACGAGGTCAATTTTTTTAGAACTGCATTTGTGGAATTAGTCCAGTATATTTTATTGCTTTAATTATTATTCTAGAATACTTTTGTTTCCTTAGGGGTTGTTATTTGTTTATTTATTTTTATTTTATTTGTATCTGTTTATTCTCTTTTTATTTATTTATTTCTATTATATTACTTAGATTTATTTTTTTATCTCATTTCAGGTTTCTTTTTTTTTTTTTACAATATAGATTCATAGCTAACCCCAAAACCTTCTATGTCTCATCTTCCTGCTGGACTCATTGCCATCTACAGGAAGCTGCACATTGTCATGTGGTATAGAGCAGGTGCACATCACCATCAACATCAGGTGAGGTGTAAACATGTCCAGATTCCAGCTGTAGTTGGTACTCACCATGGGACAAAGTATGTCTTGAGTCTCATGATACCATTCGCTGACCTATTATCTGTGGATCCCTCACTTAATCTGGCACAAGTAATGGGGACCTGTTCTTCTGTATCACCTGTCAAGATGATGCATTTCAACTTCAAGTCGATTAGGTACAAGTGTGTGTTTTTACCATACCTGTGCTTGACAGTGACCTGGCTTTTGTTATCAAACTCTTGCTTAATGTCAATTGTAGGTCCATTCAGGTAGTCATTGTAGCACCAGGAGTCTTGATTCTGCAATTTTCTAGATGAGGATGGTCAGAGGGTGAAGTAGGCATCTCTCTTCCTTTTTTGGGGCGGTGGGGGCTAAAGGAGGAAGAAGACTGCAGCTAAGGCCTTCATACTTTTTTGAATAGTGTTTAATCAGGTTATCAGGGAGTAGCAACCAGTATACTTATCAGTGGCAAGTAATTAGGTTTCAGATAATGTTGAAATTCAGTGATGTAAGTGAGAAGGCTTGTTAGGGATGAAGGTTATAATGAGGAACTCGCATTTAAAACAGTGCGCAGAGAAAACTGCACACTGAAGAAATTCTTTTGTATAAATTAGGGTCTGAGGGGCAGAAGGTAAAAGTAGTCACAGATGTATTAAAAAATTAAACAGTTAAAATTAATTTTTAAAAGAATAATTAGTAAAATCTCAGATTATTACTCTAGTTTCCGTTCAGTTTGTGTCAGGGTGAAGAATGCCACTGAGTTTTCCATTTAATTCAGTAATGGAATTATAGCCTTTCTATTTTACTATAGTACATTATCAGTTTGCCTACAAACCTGCAAGAATTTATTTATCAGTAACACAGGTTAATTTCAAGCAGGAGAAATGCATATATATGTAATATTGCTACATATTCAAGTGTTCCAGCTTGCACTGCATGTGAATTGTTTTTACTACTGTTTTTGCTACTTTTCTGAAAAAAAGAATTATCTGCTTTTACTGTATTTGTGTTTCTTCCTAATTTATTTTGCTTTTGCATCATCTTAAAAGTACTCAGTTGTATTTATTACTTCTTGGTGTAACTCATTATAAGCCTTTTAGTTTAAGCACTTGGGCTTCAGACCAGTTGTTTTACATTAAGAAGGTTTGTGGTCTGCACTGTAGTGGCAGGACAGGTAGGTTCTAAGTTGGGAACTGCTGATTGAGGGCTCAGTGTCAGTTATTCTAAAAGTATATTAATTCTGGTTTAAGCACTTGGGCTTCAGGCCAGTTATTTTACATTAAAAGGGTTCGTGGTCTGCACTCTTGTGGGAGGAGAGGTTGGACTCTGCCCTTCTGAGCTGGGAATTTCTGGTTAAAGGCTTATAGTGCCTGCATATTTGAACTGCTTCTTACTGAAATTGGTACACCTTGTTTGCTGTAGTGTAGACTAGATCCAGGCCTGCTGAATCTAGCTTTGTTTGCATAACTTGAGCACTAATCCAGGAATTCTTTAAAGTATTCAATTGTATTTATTACTGCATGGTAGTAACTTGATTAAAGTGTAGCTATCATTATAAGTCTTTTGGATTAAGCACTTGCACTTGAGCTTCAGACCAGTTGTTTTACATTAGGAAGGTTTGTGGCCTGCACTGTGGTGGCAGGACAGGTAGCTTACATCCTTCTAAGTGGGAACTGCTGATTGAGGGCTCAGTGTCTGTTATTCTAAAAGTGTATTAGTTCTGGTTTAAGCACTTGGGCTTCAGGCCAGTTATTTTACATTAAGAAGGTTCGTGGTCTGCACTCTTGTGGGAGGAGAGGCTGGACTCTGCCCTTCTGAGCTGGGAATTTCTGGTTAAAGGCTTATAGTGCCTGCATATTTCAACTATTTCTTACTGAAATTGGTACACCTTGTTTGCTGTAGCATAGACTAGATCCAGGCCTGCTGAATCTAGCTCTGTTTATATGCTTGTTGTTTGTTTGCTTATTTCCCTGAAACGCTAATAACACCTAAAACGCGGCTTTTCAGCGTTTCTGTGGATCCCTAGTGATATCTGCATTGCTTACTGTACTCATTTCCTTGTTTCACTTAAAAGAAAGTTACTGTTTGTCATTTTTGCATTTAAGTTACCTGTAACATATTGCATTTAAGTTACCTGGCACTTGCTCACTAAAGGCACTTGCTCACTAAAGCAATTATATAAGTCAGCACTAAAAAATTAAAAGCACTACACTCTCACAAAGTCCTCTTGAGTACCTTGTTCCCCACTGGCCCTTTTTTTCAATTATAAAGGAATTCCCAATACTATTCTAGCATGTCCAAAGGTCAGTTGTCAATCTTCTCTCCGGTCCAGCTGGTGAATCTGGGAATCTTGAGGCAATGTTACAACTGCCTCATGTACACAGACAACCCTCTCCTCCTCCCAACAAATTCCAACACATGTGAGAGATGCATCCATATAGCCATACTGGAGGCTAAGCTCTCTCAACTCAGTACTGGCGTAACCAGTCAGGAGGAGAAGGAAACCACACTCAGTACAATTCCAGTCTCACATAGACTTACCATGACAGCAGACCAAACACATAAACACACAAAAACATACTCAGAGGCTCTAAATAAAAATCTGCCTAAGCAGCAGAGACCTCCATAGCAGACACCCAAGCAACCGCTACCCCAAAACAAAACACGTGCAACACATAGCTCACAAAGCCAGTGTGCCGAACAGTCACAGCCCTTAAGGCTAAACAACACACCTGATACACTTGTAATAGGTGACTCTATCATCAGGCACACTGATGTCCCACTCACCAAGCTGAACAAGGAGAAGGTCATGGTGAGCTGCCTGTCGGGCACTAGGATCCGCCACATAACACAAGCACTCAGGTCACTCCAAGGCAAGTACAAATATGACTCAGTCATTGTTCATGCTGGTGTGAATGACCTGAGATGTACCTCCCTGGACTACATGAAAAGAGACATAGAGGAGCTCTCTGAGCATGTGGCCCAGGCCGGTGTGACCCTGACCTTGAGTAGCATCTTACCCTCACCAAGAATGATGCCACAATATGAAGACAAGATGATCAATTTCAACAATTGGCTTAAGTATTGGTGTCATTCAAAGGGGATCCAATGCCTGTCAGCCTGGGATGACACGCTCAACAAGCCACGATGCTTCGCTAGGGATGGCTTGCACCTGTCACCCCTGGGCTTTTGGATATTGGCAAAGGCTCTTGCTACCCCCATAGTGCCTTTTTTAGGCAAGGCTCAAAAGACAAACCCACCTCCATAGGTATCACAAGGGATAAGAAACTAAGAGTAATGCTACTCAACGCCAGAAGTCTAAACCTCAAGATGCATGCACTAGAAACTCTCCTTAGCATGGAGAACATTGATATCTGTGCAGTAACAGAAACCTGGTTCAAGGCTCCCGAGAGCACCCCAGCACTACCAGGTTATACCTCATACCATGCTTTTCAGCCCCAAAACTTGGACCTACCCACAAAAGGAGGGGGAGTATCAATATTCATCAAAGATACCCACACCTCCAGGTTGGTGGCACAGCACGAGGCATCAGAGACTATCCATGTGCAACTAACAGTGGGTAAAACTGCCTTCCAGTTTATAGCCTGCTACAGACCACCCTCCCTAACCCAGGAACCCCACTCAGCCTTCCTGAGAACACTGGAAAATATGAAGGTCTCTCCAAACACCATTATATTGGGCGACTTCAACTACCCAAACATAGACTGGGAGCATTATTCTAGCTCCAACACCCTAGCCCAAAGGTTCCTAGAATTTATAAACTCAAATGCTATGGAACAACTTGTTACCACTCCCACAAGAGGGGAA
Source organism: Protopterus annectens (assembly GCF_019279795.1). Classification (NCBI taxonomy): domain Eukaryota; kingdom Metazoa; phylum Chordata; order Ceratodontiformes; family Protopteridae; genus Protopterus; species Protopterus annectens. The sequence goes on from NC_056744.1 coordinate 1,031,361,093, forward strand.
AACATACTGGACCTGATCATCACCAACATGGGGACTCTATGCTCCAGACCAGAAGTGTATCCCTCACTGGTAAGATCAGACCATAAACTAATCTCACTGGATATTCACATCCCGACACCACCCCCTGCCCAGAAAACCACAGTGAAAAAATTCTCTAAAGCAAATTTCACACTCCTCAAAACTGAGGTGGAGTCCTTCAAAGCCTCCGGGCCTGTGGAAAATACGGCCCAGACCGCAGAATCCTTTATAAACGCATTCTATGAACACCTTCAGGAATGCATGGATCATGCGATCCCAAATAAAACCAAGACCCAATCCTCCAAAGGCAGACGTCCTGTCTGGTGGACCCCAGCCATAAACAAACTATACAATAGAAGGAGGAAGCTACTAAATGATAGAGCAAAATTCCAAAAAGGGAAGGCATCTCTGATCAGTATTAGCAAAAAACTACGGGTACTCATAAAATCGTCTAAGGCCAGCTTTGAGACAAAAATTGCACAGGACACTAAGGATAATCACAAGGCTTTCTTTGGTTATGTTAGGAACCTGGGTGGTAATTCCCAGATATGCTCAGAATTAATCCAAAATGACAAAAAATACACCGAACCGACAGACATTGCCAACATCCTAGCTGACAGGTTCAGTGCAAACTACCCCCCCCCACCAAAAGGGCAAATATCTATCCCAGCAGAGTGCTGCCCCCCTGACATCTCAGATGCTCAGGTAAGAGCCGCCCTCTCCAAAGCAAAAAACACAGCATCAATGGGACCAGACGGTGTCCCGGGCTGCATCCTACATGAACTCTAAGAAGAGCTAAACCCAAACATAAACCTACTGTTCAATCTCAGCCTTACTACAGGATATGTACCCAAGGAGTGACATACAGCAACTGTGGTCCCTCTCCACAAAGGTGGTGCCTCAACAGATCCTGGAAACTATCGCCCCATAAGCCTGACTAGCTTGGTCTGCAAAGCTATGAAAAGGATCATCATGGACCTCATACATAAAGATATTGGGGACCTACAGACACTGGATCCTACCCAGTTCGGCTTTGTTAAGGGCAGATCCTGCCTCTTAAACCTGGTTGATTTCTTTGAAACAGTCACCAAGGCCATTGACGAGGGGAAGGTGGTCCACACAGCCCACCTGGACCTCGCAAAAGCCTTCGATACAATACCCCACTCGGGCATTATAGATAAGCTCACCAGCTTAAATATAAACCTCTATGTCACTAGATGGGTTGCAAACTGGCTCAAGGACAGAACCCACATGGTTAGAATTGCTAGAGCCATGTCAGACACCAAACCAGTTACAAGTGGCGTCCCACAAGGCTCAGTCCTGGGACCTCTCTTGTTCAGTATATATTTCTCAGAGGTACAGGCCAACACGGAAGGACTGTGGCTGACCAAGTTCGCAGATGACTGCAAACTGGGCGCCATAATCGACTCTCCAGCTGACACAAGCATCCTCCAAAAGGGCCTCATAGAAACAGACAACTGGTGCCAGAGCCATGGCCTCAAGCTAAACGCCAGAAAGTGTATAGTCATCCCCTTTGGCAAAAACAAAGTGCCCACAAATTACCACATAGGTGGTAATCCATTAAGTACAGAAGAAGTAATTAGGGACCTGGGGACCCAAGTTGATAGCAATCTCTCATTTGACAACCATGTGGCCAAAATGGTTAGAAAAACATTTTATATAGCCCACCTAATCATGAAGGGATTCACATCTAGATCAGGGGAGGTCATCGTGCCTCTTTACTCATCCCTCTTCAGGCCCATAATTGAGTACAATGCCCCTTTTGGGATGTACCTTACCAGACACCTGCAGCAACTGGAAAGACCCCAAAAGTACCTCATCAAGAGGATCAAAGGTCTCAAACAGATGCCATATGCTGCCCAGTTAAAGAAACTCCAGCTCTACTCAGTGGCATACCACCTGTTCAGAGGCGATCTGTGCCTGACGTATAAAGCCATGTCCAACCCGGAATTAATGGACATGCTGCACCTCAGAAAATCCAAATCCTATCGAGCTACGCACTCGAGAGACTTGAACCTCAGCACTGAAATAAATAGGACATGCTGGAGGGACAGATTCATAACCCAGAGGCTCCCGTCACTCTGGAATAAAATCCCAGTCCAGGTTAGGCAGAGTCCCTCATTGACTCTCTTCAAGAGGAATCTTGATGAGTGGATGGGAGATCGTAGGTTTACCCCGGGTATCACTTCTGTGTCGCTGTTAGACAGAGGCACAGTATACTAACCTCAAAAGAGGGCATAGCAAAATTAATTTAAAATGGGTGGCGAAAGCCAAACACATTCTGGCTAGGCTTATAAATGCCCTAGGGCAGATAGCCTAGTATGAACCTATGAACCTATGAACTTATATAAAGTCAGGACAACAAATAATGCTAAAGACATATACATTGGTTTATAATTGTTAGAGCTGCAGTTATTATTTTAAGAACCTGATTCTGCTTTTTTGTGGTTTGCAGATGTTGCTACAGTAAAACCCACTGTCAAATCAACCTAATTTTTGATATGGTAACTTAATTTCCATTTGGTATTCCAGAATGTTTGTTTGTGTCTTTCGGCTTTTCCCCATTTAGGGGTCACCACAGCGGAACTCCAGTCTGCTAATGATTGGTAGTGGATTTTTAAATACCGGGTTACCAGCCCTGACACACAACCTTCAACGAAGGCATGCCGCATTTACATATGCCTTCACACAGAAGACGCTCTAGCTGAGAATTGAACGGGGCGTCTTGCTATGAGACGACAATGCTACCGCAGCACCACTACCACAGTATGTTTTTGAAAACAGTAAGGAAGACTCATTAAAACTGCTACAAAGACTTGTACTGCAGCTGAAGAGGGGGATTACTTGAAGGCCTGATTGTATGAGAGACTTATCCATAAACAGACGGACTCTAGGGTGGCTCTTCCAGTAACCTAACAGGGACTTGGGACAATATAGAGTAAGGTGTACTCTATTGCATGTTTTCAATGGTCTATTTACCAAGTTCTGGGTTGGCCCATTCAAGTATCAAGATAATCAGAAAAGTCAAAAGTGAAGACTATTATTTTTTCAACGTTTCTTTCTATATAAATGGACTGTAGTTAACTGCATAGATTATTGAGTACATATGCAGTATGCCAGTTGAATTTATTCAAATTTGTTTCTGTTATCTTAAGAACAGTATTCTTTAAAATTGGGATATGTATATAATACAGACATAGCTGTGTATTTATGCTGATTAGTTTAGAGTTAAAGCAAGTATATTAAAAATGCAGAATTTTATTCATGCAGATTAATGATGTCACAACATGAAATATTTCAAGATGAAACTCAATTTCAAGTTATATTTTCAGACTATTGTATATTAGCACTAGATTTCAGTTTATGTTTTCATCTGTATTCAGATGCTCTTGGGAAAAGGTATTCCTTTAGTGTTAGTTTAGTTAGTTTTGCAGAACGTAACATTCATGCACAGCTGTTTCAGATGCTCAGTATAAAGAGGTTACTTTAGTGTCAGTTTCTTCAAATTTCAGAATATGACATTTATACTTGGTTATTTAAATGTTCAGTATAATACATTTCTACGTACATTACTAGACAGTTTCTACAACATGCATAAATGGTATACATATATAATCAGAACAGGCTCTGCAGAATTACATCACAGCTCTTATTACTCAGTCATTAGGTTTAAAGGTAATGTGACAGAATTATTTGTAATAGGCTTATCGAGATAATTATACAATTACCTAAAGAATAAGTATCAATAGTTATTCAGTATACTCAGGGGTGACAGGTCAGGCTTCATTTGGTACATAATACAGTGCACATTACCTAACGATTATTGTACATTAGACAGAAAGTTAAAAATGCACTGGCAGGGGATGCAAAAGTGCAAACCTGGAATGCATAAAACATGGATTTTAGTATATGTACATTTACTATTACAGCACATGGAAATTTAAAATGTAAATATACAGGGATTATTAGTTAACACTTTAACAAATCTAAATATTTGTTGTAGAACCAAACCAAGAAACAAACAGAGAATAAGACTGTCAGTGACCACCAAGAGACAGTGTTTTTTAGCGCTTTCTTTCACTTTTAATTCCGTGAACTTCTTCAGAAAAAGAAGAGACTTCCCAAACTCTTCTTTTATATTACATTCAAGGAAGTGATGTCATAAATTAACCATCATAATCATTAAGACCATCTTTTTTAAAAAAAATATGTATGTATATATGTATTAACTGTCATAAAAAATGACTGTCATAAAAACATTTTCATATAAAATGAGTGTGTCTTATTAGTAAATCACATTGTGTTTGCTTTAAACAATATTTAAAACATAAGGTCAGTGAATGATCTTTTGTTAAAAAGTCAATATATACCAGGTAATCTATATACTTAGTATATGTATTTTGTGTGATAAATTTAACACACTATTCAAGTCTTATATGTATTTTGATATTAATTATCGAGTCTTTGTGCATTTGTGTGATGTATATTGTGCATTATGTATTACACCAACATCAGTGTAATTCAGACTTCCCTTACAAAATTTTTGTAAAGCAAACAAAATATTGTGAGTGCCTTGAAAAATACACAGTGATAGTTACTAATGCATAAAAACTGTTTTTGACTAATTCTGTATTGATTTAATCTATCTGTCCACCAAAAAGCATTTTAAATTGACCATCTCATTTAGACCAGGTGGATGGTCTGCCCATAACAAAAGTTGCCACAATGCTTCTCTCTGTTCTAATTTATTGTTCAAATCACCCATAAACACTCCCTGTTCAACCTGTTCTAGGATGGAAAATTCGAACTTTTTGAAATTTTCACATTCTATGAAATGTCTTGCTAAGGCATTATTTTTGTCCTTTTTTTGATAGCCAACACATGCTCATATATTCTACGTTTCAGCGTTCTCTTAGTCTTTCCAATATAATAACATTGGCATGTGGAACAGTTTGCCAAATAAACTACAAATTGGCTGTTGCAGTTATAATATTTAGAAGCCCATAGGGTTCTACCAAGATGTTTGATTTTAATGAAAGAAGTGTTACTAATAAACCTGCATTGTTTGCAGTTACTACATCCGTAAGTTCCCTTTTTGTTGACTACCACTCCTTTTGAATGTTTTGAGTTGTTTGATCTCTCTAGAATTAATTTAATGTTTGTAACCATTTTGTACGTAAATCTAGGACATCTACCCAAAATGTTCGACAAATCCTTATTGCCCAAAATAATGTTCCAATTCCTTTCTATTGTATTTTTTATTAACCACATTTCGTCTGTTATAGGTAATGGAAAAGCACTTTTGTAATCTCCTTTTATGGTGGCTACATCTCTTCGATAATGTGAGGGCCCCTACTAAGACATCACTAGATGCCAATATTGGCCTAGCCACCCCCTGTCTTAGTCTAGTCACTTCTTCCTCTAACTTTAATAACCAACTGTTTTCATAACCCCTTTGTATGAACATCTTCTAAGTAGTGTTAATTCTTCTTCATAAACACCATCCTCAGATGTGAGTCTACTCAACCTGATCATTTGCCCTTTGATGACCCCCTTCTTCATGTGCTCTGGGTGGAGACTATCTTTATGCAAGTATTGGTTGACAAAACATGACTTCCTGTAGATTTTGCTTTGTATCTTGCCTTCCAAACCTTCCATTTTAAGGGTGAGATCTAAAAAATTGATTTGCTTTCCAAAACCACCCAATTTGAAATGTAAAAAATTAGTGGTTTTGTTTAAATCGTCCACCATGATTTTAAAATCACTTTTCTCTCCGTCCCAGATGAAAAACAGGTCATCAATGTATCTGCAATAGAAAATTACTTTTGAAAAACTGTGATGTACTTTTAAGTGATTTCGTTCCCAGTTGGCCATCACAATATTGGCAAAGGCTGGTGCAACCCTTGACCCCATGGCCACTCCGGAAACTTGTTTATATAGATTCTTATTAAATCTAAAAATGTTGTTTTCTAATACAATGCCCATTAAAGCACATAAAGTATTAACTCTTTCTCCTTGAAGGTCAGTTTTACTAGAGAGATACTCTCTCATATATTCTAACCCTTCCTCCTGGTTGATGGAAGTGTAAAGACTTTTCACATCCAAAGTTGCGAAAACTGCCTTCTCACTTGTAATTTTGATGTTGTGTAAAATTTCTAACAAGTGCCAGGAGTCTCTTAAATAGTATTCAGACCTTTGTGCTATGGGGTTGAGAGTGTAATCTAACCATACTGAAAGGTTTTCTGTTTTTGAATTTCTAGCAGATACAATGGGTCTAAATGTTAATCCTTCTTCTATGTTTTGTATTTTAGGGATTCCGAAGAAGTTTGACATATTTGGATTTTCTACAGTCAAGAAATCATACTCAATCTGATTGATCTCACCTTGGCAAAACATGTCAAACAACATTCCGTCTATATTCCTAAAACTAGATTTAACTGACTCCAGTGACACTTTGCAATAATTAGTTTTGTCATTTAGGAGTGAATCAATAGCTTTTTCATAATCAGAATTGTCCATTATGATGATTTTACCACCCTTGTCAGCTCTCATTACCCTTAAATTAGGGTTACTAGCCAGCTGATCCAAGGCTTCGGACTCTTCTTTACTCAAATTTTCTGGTACTCCTGGTGGATTTAATTCCCTAAACTGCCTTTCACATACGTTCTGGAACACCTGTAGTGTATTCACCAAAGGTGGATTGAACGTGCTAGGTCTGCTGGGCATTGAGTTGTGTTGTGTAATATAGTTATTTTCAACATCATTCATGATGTATTTTAGATTCAACTTCCTCAAGTACAATCTAAAATCTACCAAAAGTTTGTCTAACTTTACCTTATTTCTTGGAATGAAAGAAAAACCTTTACTCAACACTTCACTAGTTACAGGTGAAAGTGAAAAACAACTCAAATTAACAATACTGATAGAAAACATTTCATGTGGTGAAGAGTCCAATATTTCTATCTGTTTTTCCCTTTTCTTTTTCCCTTTTGTTGTGTTGTGTTGAACCATTTTGTAGTCCTTCTCAGTTGGTAACCCTCTTTCCGAAAAGGGGTATTAGGCTTATCACTGTTTTGACATAAAACTTCTGCAAAGGTGTTACCAATCGCAGAAGAAATGTTCTTGTTTGAACCTGTCAAAACTTCTTTTCCAGTGATCAATTTGGAACTCTCCCCTCCTCTGGTAGTCTGGATGTCTGAATCATTTCCAATATTCAAATCCTGCTGTAATGAAGAATTTGACTCTGAATTTGTCTGATGTACAAGTACCTCTGTGTCCGTGACTTTATCAGTGTTGCTAATATAAGCTAGGTCTGATTTATAAGCTCTAATGTCCCTTTTGAGCTTGTTTTGTTTTCATGAAATTATAGTAGCACGGTGTCTATTGACCTTAGCTTCTACACCGTTATATAAAGACAGGAAAGTACTAAAACAGTCAGAGCTTTTGATCAAATCATCCAAAACTTTAATGTCTTCTGTAATTTTCAATATTTCCTTTTCGTAGTGGCTTACTAGTAACCCCATCATAGCGACACCTGTCTCATTGTATAACGCTATTAAACGGTTACACAAATCATCCCCAGGGGTCACACAGTTCAGAAATTTAGCAACCCTTAGCCCCTGTGGCACTATCTTCCGTTTTATACATTCGTTTAGATAGTGCACTTCTAGAACCAAGGTTGCGTGTTTAAATACAAGTTTCTCCAAATCGAAAATACGTCTTTTACAGGAAAAACTGTCATTGAAAGAGTTACTTACTTTTGTGCCCAAAGAGACGTCATCTATGTCAGAAAAAGGATTAACAGTCTTGTTGTGTATGTAACCCATGATGCTGTTTTCAAACATCAGCGTTTCAGTCCTCTCTTTTGGGCCATTGTTTTCAGTTAAACTGCCATTACTTCTGTTCCTCACTTCATCCGGACAAACCGGAAGTGTCTGTATCTGTACTCCAGAGTTCGTCGAATTCGTCGATGCTGTAAGTTGGCAGGTGTTGGTGGAACTGCCTATTCTTCCACCTTTGTCAACAGTTAAATTAACTGCTTTGATAAAATTGTCCTGCTGAGTAACATTTGCTTTGTTCAAAACAGTGTTCGAACAATCACCAATTGAATAGTCTCTCTTAAAAAAATCAAAAACCATGTTTGCTACTTTCGTAGCCAATCTCTCCTCTAGATCCAATGAATTTACCGGCTCTTCAGCCCGCAGCGTAGTATCATCTGGAACTGGATATGTAGACATGTCCAGTAACTCGTCTTGGGAAGACATCTCCGTGGCCATCCGCAAATCTTTATACTCCAAACATAAGAAATAAAAATTTGTTGTAGAACCAAACCAAGAAACAAACAGAGAATAAGACTCTCAGTGACCACCAAGAGACAGTGTTTTTTTTAGCGCTTTCTTTCACTTTTAATTCCGTGAACTTCTTCAGAAAAAGAAGAGACTTCCCAAACTCTTCTTTTATATTACATTCAAGGAAGTGATGTCATAAATTAACCATCATAATCATTAAGACCATCTTTTTTTAAAAAATATGTATGTATATATGTATTAACTGTCATAAAAAATGACTGTCATAAAAACATTTTCATATAAAATGAGTGTGTCTTATTAGTAAATCACATTGTGTTTGCTTTAAACAATATTTAAAACATAAGGTCAGTGAATGATCTTTTGTTAAAAAGTCAATATATACCAGGTAATATATATACTTAGTATATGTATTTTGTGTGATAAATTTAACACACTATTCAATCCTTATATGTATTTTGATATTAATTATCGAGTCTTTGTGCATTTGTGTGATGTATATTGTGCATTATGTATTACACCAACATCAGTGTAATTCAGACTTCCCTTACAAAATTTTTGTAAAGCAAACAAAATATTGTGAGTGCCTTGAAAAATACACAGTGATAGTTACTAATGCATAAAAACTGTTTTTGACTAATTCTGTATTGATTTAATCTATCTGTCCACCAAAAAGCATTTTAAATTGACCATCTCATTTAGACCAGGTGGATGGTCTGCCCATAACAAAAGTTGCCACAATGCTTCTCTCTGTTCTAATTTATTGTTCAAATCACCCATAAACACTCCCTGTTCAACCTGTTCTAGGATGGAAAATTCGAACTTTTTGAAATTTTCACATTCTATGGAATGTCTTGCTAAGGCATTATTTTTGTCCTTTTTTTTGATAGCCAACACATGCTCATATATTCTACGTTTCAGCGTTCTCTTAGTCTTTCCAATATAATAACATTGGCATGTGGAACAGTGCCAAATAAACTACAAATTGGCTGTTGCAGTTATAATATTTAGAAGCCCATAGGGTTCTACCAAGATGTTTGATTTTAATGAAAGAAGTGTTACTAATAAACCTGCATTGTTTGCAGTTACTGCATCCGTAAGTTCCCTTTTTGTTGACTACCACTCCTTTTGAATGTTTTGAGTTGTTTGATCTCTCTAGAATTAATTTAATGTTTGTAACCATTTTGTACGTAAATCTAGGACATCTACCCAAAATGTTCGACAAATCCTTATTGCCCAAAATAATGTTCCAATTCCTTTCTATTGTATTTTTTATTAACCACATTTCGTCTGTTATAGGTAATGGAAAAGCACTTTTGTAATCTCCTTTTATGGTGGCTACATCTCTTTCGATAATGTGAGGGGCCCCTACTAAGACATCACTAGATGCCAATATTGGCCTAGCCACCCCCTGTCTTAGTCTAGTCACTTCTTCCTCTAACTTTAATAACCAACTGTTTTCATAACCCCTTTGTATGAACATCTTTCTAAGTAGTGTTAATTCTTCTTCATAAACACCATCCTCAGATGTGAGTCTACTCAACCTGATCATTTGCCCTTTGATGACCCCCTTCTTCATGTGCTCTGGGTGGAGACTATCTTTATGCAAGTATTGGTTGACAAAACATGACTTCCTGTAGATTTTGCTTTGTATCTTGCCTTCCAAACCTTCCATTTTAAGGGTGAGATCTAAAAAATTGATTTGCTTTCCAAAACCACCCAATTTGAAATGTAAAAAATTAGTGGTTTTGTTTAAATCGTCCACCATGATTTTAAAATCACTTTTCTCTCCGTCCCAGATGAAAAACAGGTCATCAATGTATCTGCAATAGAAAATTACTTTTGAAAAACTGTGATGTACTTTTAAGTGATTTCGTTCCCAGTTGGCCATCACAATATTGGCAAAGGCTGGTGCAACCCTTGACCCCATGGCCACTCCGGAAAAATGTTTATATAGATTCTTATTAAATCTAAAAATGTTGTTTTCTAATACAATGCCCATTAAAGCACATAAAGTATTAACTCTTTCTCCTTGAAGGTCAGTTTTACTAGAGAGATACTCTCTCATATATTCTAACCCTTCCTCCTGGTTGATGGAAGTGTAAAGACTTTTCACATCCAAAGTTGCGAAAACTGCCTTCTCACTTGTAATTTTGATGTTGTGTAAAATTTCTAACAAGTGCCAGGAGTCTCTTAAATAGTATTCAGACCTTTGTGCTATGGGGTTGAGAGTGTAATCTAACCATACTGAAATGTTTTCTGTTTTTGAATTTCTAGCAGATACAATGGTCTAAATGTTAATCCTTCTTCTGTGTTTTGTATTTTAGGGATTCCGAAGAAGTTTGACATATTTGGATTTTCTACAGTCAAGAAATCATACTCAATCTGATTGATCTCACCTTGGCAAAACATGTCAAACAACATTCCGTCTATATTCCTAAAACTAGATTTAACTGACTCCAGTGACACTTTAACAAATCTAGATGAAGATTTACAAAAACAAGTTAATACAGTATATGGTAATTATGATTCAAGATACATATATCATACATATAAGAAGAGAGTTTATCACTAAATTAGTATGGATCTTGTTACATAGAATATGCAATACCAGTTACCAGTGGGGACTCCTCAGGTAAAAGCAGTCTTTTATTAGCTTCATAGTTTTCATGGGTAAGTACTAGACTAGCTGTTCTTGTAAGTCATTTTAAGCCTAACTAATTTTCCTTTCAAAAGAAAGAATCAAACCCTGTACCTTGTGTCTATGAGGTAAACACCCTAACCATTATACAAAACCCCAACCCATTCATGATGTGGATCTGGCATAATGGTTAAAGTTTTCACCTTATAGACAGACTGTACAGGATTTGATTCTGACATGGAGTTAGTGACCAGGCTAAAGATGGCCCTTTAGGGTCACACGAAATAGAGATTTTACCTGTGGTGCTTTCTTGTTGATGCTGTTTTCCTGAGATTGTGTAAGAAGGTGGGAAGGTGGTTTGAATAATGCATTGCATAAATAGTATGACTGTGTGTGGGTGTGTGTGTGTGTGTGTGTGTGTGTGTGTGTGTGTGTGTGTGTGTGTGTGTGTGTGTGTGTGTCTGTGTGTGTGATGTAGAATTGCCTCCATCAGAAGATCCATTGTATACTTTATGTACCAATGTCCTAACGGATAACACATTGACCTCTTAAGCCAGGGATTGTGAATTCAAGTCCCATTTGGTATGATATAATTATTTAAGGGGTTGGGGGTTGGCTTAATGGTTAAGGTGTTTTTACTTCACACACACACAAGGTACAAAGATTAATTCTCTCCTTTGGGAAATTAGCTAGGCTTAATAATATCTCATAAGGGCAACTAACCTAATACAAGTCTGTAAGACATGTTAAAGAATTGCCCAGTTGAGTTAAATCATAAAGTTAAAAGACTTTACTCAAAAAGATTTTCAGATAATGAACAAGTCATGAATGCTCAAGTGATACCTGATGGTCAAACGTAAAATTGCAAGTTTATTTACCAGCTAAAGAGAAATTGTTTTATAATTGCTAAATTAGTTGCAGTGATCATTATAGTATCTTTTGCAGGGTACATCAACATATTTATACAGTAATTACAGAAGCAAATCCCAGTTCATGAATTTCAGGGAGAGTTGTAAGAATAGGCTTCACATAAATATAGTTTTGCCAGAATAAATTCTACATAAATACATTATTCTCTTTGCATAGGTCTAGAAATGCAGCCATATTAAAGCTAGCTTCATTTTGTAATTCACGTTTTACATGCAGTTTCAGTAACTGCAGTTTCTATAGAAAGGAATGTTCCAGTGAAGGATACGATTGAGCTCAGTGAAATAACTTTCAGGCCAAAGCACTGATAAGGATGAGACATGCTAACAGAGTGTGCAGAACATTTGGTACTAAAACAGATATTGTTTAGATGGTAGGTACAAGGCTTGGGAACCAAGGTTAAGGAGGCGTGTAGAACTTGTAGGAAACTTACAGGGTTTTAGTATTATGAGAAATACTTTCTAGACAGAAATCAGTTGAGATACTCAGAAGACTCAGTACAGAAGTCAGGTCAGATGTACAGCAGTTCAGATATTCAGAAATCAGTAAAATTCCTGAAAGTACAGGAAACAGTGCAGTTTGCCTTGATTCTGACATTAAGGAGGAAAGGGACAATTCTGAGTTAAGAGTGAGAACGGACAGTATAATTTATGGTTCAGTTTATCAGCACTGCTATCTGAGACAGTATCAGTATAAGAATTGCTCTGGTCTTGTTGGATTACTATACCTACCACCACAGTATGCTGCTGCTACATAATAAACCACATTTATCAAACTCACAGTAAGTAAAGACTTTTATTCTGAAAGGTACAAGAAGATTTGGCACATAAAGGAAAAGGTGCAATATTTGATACATTTCTAGTTCAGCTCTAGGTAATTAAAAAAATAAAGATATTGATGTCATTTCTTACAGCACCTATCAACAAGAGTAAGAAAAGTTCTCTGATGCCTTGACCAAATTTCCCCTAGTAGTACAAATATTACCTCGGGGCTACTAGTCTAATGGGAGTAACCTGGATAACAAAAGATAAATAAATAAATGTAAGAAGAGATGCAGGCTGCTCTTAGCAAAGCATGAAGGTGTGCTGGTGTCAGACAAGTACTCCTCTAGAATGACGCCAGTCAACATGCTAGCTATTACAACTAATTATTTATTTATAGCTTCATAGGTAGGTACTAGGCTATTGGCCTTAGGGCCTATATAAGCCTAGCCAAAGGTACCCTGGCTTTCACCACCCAAGAAAATTATTTTCCTGTGCCACTGTCGAGCAGAGCCACAGAACTGATCCCCGGGGTGAATTTTATTAACTTTGATATCATTTTTGGAAATTCATGAACACTGCTCAGCACCCATTGCTTACCTTTCTCTGAGACAATGGTAATAAGCTCAACTCTGTCTCATGCCATTTTCTTTAGGGTAGCATGCCAAAGAATTACAAAGAGGTAAGCCAATAGTCCATGTACATGACTGTATCTCTCACACATTGACTGGGAAGATTGCAGCAGTGGGATGTTGTCAGTGAAAAGGAGGTAGTTTCTACACTGCTTCCGTATGTCTAATTCCAACAAACTGGTCAGGTAAGAGGTAAGCTGAGCTTGTAGCTCCATTATAACATTTATTTAGTAAATTAGATTGTAACAGAATATTGATAGTATTAATATAAGTTCTGAGATTAGTACCAATAGTTTATGCTTTGTTAGGATTATTGACAACAGTTAAAATATGTGCCAAGACTGGTTGTTGTGTCTTTCGGCTTGTTCCCAGTTAGGGGTCGCCATAGCAGAACTCCGGTCCGCTAATGATTGGCAGTAGATTTTTACATGCCGAGTTGCCGGCCCTGACGCACAACCTTCAATGAAGGTATGCCCATTCACACATGTCGCCACACAGAAGATGCTCTAGCTGAGAATCGAACAGGACAACGTCGTACTGTGAGGCGACAATGCTACCGCAGCACCACCACCGCAGTACTATGTGCCAAGACTGGTAGTGGTAGAGAAATAAAATAACAATATTAGCAATTATAATGGCTATGCATCAGCATCAGCCTACACATAACAAAGCAATATCTGTTCCAAGGATTCCAGTGTTTACTTAATAAAGTTCCATGTATAACCAGTATTTCCAATTTCACTCCAAGCCTACACTTACAGTCTGATCTTCTGCATGACATTGTATCTTCACAAGATTTCACAAAATGCACAGTGGGTGCTATTACTTTCAAGAGTGCATTTCCAGAAGACTTCTCCTAAGTGAACTGTGGGCATTGGGAATGTCAAATGTGCAAAAAACAGACAGCTTTAAGATATTTCAAACTGATGCTTTTACTTGTTTTTTGGTGAGACAGCTTCACAGAAAAATAAAGGCAATATATTTCCGAGAAGCTGATCATAGCTTTCCAAACTTTGATCAGATAGGAGCTCAGACCATGATACTGCTACCATCATTCATAAAAAATATATATTTTCAGAGAGTAGGTAAGATGTCAGATATATATATAAAATAGTTCTACCCTTCATAGACTAAGAACATCAACAAAAAAGTAATATACTATACTCCTATACTCCTATAATCCGACTGATCCCACTTCCAAGAAACTTGGAAAAGGTTACTTACAAGCAAATACCTAGCTTTCTAAATATGAATTACATTTTTACTGATGTAATATGTGATTCCTGTTTATGGCAAGGGTTTGGTACCACTTGTTTTTTTTATCACTAGACAGCTTTAACTTAAAAATAAAGAAGGGAAGATTTGTCAATGGAATGCGGGCCTTGTTGTAGGCAAATAATAAAATGTAACTTCTTTCTTTTTATTGCCAGAATAGGAAACAAGTTTTTAGGTGGTGGGAGGTAGACCTTTCAGTTCTTAAGCGAGCTCTTTGTCAGTGATATGTGTACATGTACAGGGTAAATAACATTGGTTTTGTTAAGCTAGAGATTAGGACATCTGACACTGGAGTGCTTGTCAGTACAACAAAATGTGTGTTATTTCATGATAAAAACACCAAATCTTAAAACATGCAACTGATTGTCCTCTAATCTTGTCTTTTAACCAAACTAACATTACATTTTCATGCAGTCAGTTATTTGGGACTGCAGTATACTGATCAGACTATTACCTCTTTATTTATATGTACTATTTTCATTTATTTCCTTTAGGTGCATAATTTTTCCAACTAGTTAACATTCATTTGTAGTTGAGATGAAGGAAAATAACTTCTGTCAAAGAATAACAATATCTGTTAATACAATACAATTGTTAAATCACTGAATTAATAGAGTAATGGAATTGTGAATACAGGCTATATCTAGCAGACATTAGGTTTATTATGGAGAATGCTGTGTAGAAATTAGGACTTGAAGTAACAGTAGGGCTGAAGAAAGGTAAATTAATCAAGAAAATCATGTCAATCCTTGATTAAGTGTTTTGAACAACAATTAATAGGCAAGACAAAGATGAAGAAGAATATATAACAAATGTTAAAATTGTAATCATTTTGCAGATCTGTCATAAATGCAGCTATGGACACCAAAGCAACAGTCACTGCATACGCCATGTCCAATGGTACTACTATTAAGGGATGCAGGAAAAGCTAAGGTTATATTATTATCCAAAGTGAAACTGGGGGCAGTACTGTTCAATCATTGAAAAGTCTTTTAATGGGACTATGGTTGTACCACTGCAGGACAATTCATCACACTGTAAGGCACCTGAAGAAGGAAGTGGGCAGGGACAATGCACCAAAATATCTGAGATGGCAAACCACAGCATCACATAGCATGATAGTAACAATGACAGAATGGGGAATCATGGTGGAGTATTGCCATGACAGCCAGCAGCACCTGGCAACAGCTGGGTCTCTGATAACGGCCATACCTGGAAATAGTCATATATATATATATATATATATATATATATATGTATATATATATATATTGTAGAGTATTAATTTGTGAAATTATGTGTCTAACTTATATGGACCATGGTATTGCCACAAGACAGGAACTTTTTCAAATGGTATTATACTTGATCTTAGGCAAAATGCTGGGAAGTAATTTAATGAAACATAACTCCAAGGTAAATCTTGCAGTCTCCTCCATGTTCCGTTTTCTCTGCTCTATTTTTCTGCAATCTTCCAGTTTTCACATCTTTTATACAATGCCAGGCTTTTATTTTTATTGAGTTCCATTTCTCGCCTTTCTTTCCCACTTGTACTCATTTTCCCTACATGTATTACATCTGAATAATGCAGGGATGTTTTCTGTCATTTTCAGCTATCCAGATGTCAACTTCTTCACCAAATTCTTATTTTATCCTGCATATCTTTTTCTTATTTCCTACTAAGTTTTATTTACTTTTTAGACCGCCGGGATATCTCAATGGGTTGAGGTTAGACCCTCCTGCAGAGCTGACATTTGTTTCATCTCATTGTGGTTACTTCAATGAATGTCAGTACTGGTTATGAGTGTTGATCATGCTAGTGTCCTGTCAAACTAGTTTTTATGTAATACATTTGTTAGTGATTAGTGTTTTGTCTGTAATGTGTATTTTAACAGCATATAGAACTGATTTTTGTATGAAAGTTCTTTACTGGGCGATTGGTAAACAGATATACAGAGTAGTAGAAAGTAAGATGGAAGATGAAGAGTTTGCATGATGATCAGGATGCAGCACAAGTGAACTGATGTTTGCAGTGAGACAGACAGTTGAGAAGAAGCATGAAAGGATGAAAGAGTCCAACTGGCATTCCTAGTTTTGAAGAAAGGATAGCACAAGGTCCCAAGAAAGCTGATTTGGGCAGTTCTGTGGTGGTCTGATGTCTCAGAAACATTGGTAGAATTAGTGCAGACTATGTACAAGGGCCCAATGACTCAAGTACGAACAGTGTTCAGTCTCACAGAGGGGTTCCCTGTGGGAGTGGGTGTGCACCAGGGTTCAGCTCTGAGCCCACTGCTGTTCATATTGGTGATGGACTACATTAGCAAACAGGTCAGAGGGAACAGATCAATTAAGTTGTTGTATGCAGATGATGTGGCTTCACAGGCAGACTCTGAGCAAGAATTTCAGAGGACAGGAGAATGGAATGCAAAAGTGAAGGCACATAGGATGAAATTAAGTACAATAAGACAGTGGTAATGGTAGCACATTGGGAAATCAGAAGAAGCTGAGAATTGAGGCAGAAGGGAAATAGTGGAACAGGTTAATAGCTTCAAGTATCTGGGAGGGATGGTTGATGAGAAGGAACGTCTGAATGAAGAGGTCAAAGCTAGAATCAAAGGGGCTGCAGCCAACTGGAATAGAGAGTCAGGTGTTTTGTATGACAGAAGAATGCCAACGAAGCTGAAAAGTAAGGTATACAAAACAGTGGTGCAACCAGTACTACTATAAGGTATAGAAACCTGGGCAGTAAAGGCAGAGCAGATGAGAAAGTTAGAGATGATGGAAATGAAGTGCCTGAAATGGGTGGTAGGATGCCCACTGTGGGACAGACGAAGAAATGAAGACAGAAGAGCAGAAGCCAAAGTAGCTCCACTTGCAGAAAGGATCAAAGAGAACAGATGGTTTGGGCACATGTGCAGAAAAGCAAAAAACAATCTGATGAAGAAGATTTGGTACAGACAGGAAGAAAGTAAGAGGAAATGAGGGCATCCAGCAAAGAGGTTGATGGATTCTTTGACAGAAGATCTATGACAAGAAGGCAGGAGTGTGGCACTGAATTGAGAGAGATAGCGACAGTTGACACGACACCTTGATCTCATTTAGAAAAATGTGGAAAAAGGGGTTGATTATGTTGATAGAACTGATACTTGAATACAACTTACCTTGCTTTTTGTTTGTGTCTGTGCAGCGTGCATGCTTTGTTCTCATAATGTTCTTCTTATTGTGATCCTGTCAGTGGTTGTTTATTATAAATGGACATTAGCAGATGTAAAACCTAACCAGCAAAACACACATAAACAAATAAATATCTTTCCCAGTACTTTTACATCTCCACTGTGTTGGAATGAACTTGTCTGCAAACCTTCTTAGTCTATTGTTAGCTGTGTTATAATGCAGATCCTGTTGATAATCTTAATCTAACCAGTAATACTAAAACATCATATAATATAACCTGTATCCCAGTGGGGGTCTTCTCTCCCATCCCTTGTCTGATCAAACCATTAATATTACCATGTGACAGACCGACATGTACGTGAGAGAATCTTGACCCACTGTGGATGACAGCAACACCACCAGAGAAAGAATTCTCAGCCTTGAGGGAAAAATGGGCCATAGAGACCCCGCACTGAGGAGATCAAATGGCTCAGTGAAGTAAACATGAGAAATGCTTGATAATCAGGTATTGGGAAAAAGACCCCCCCCCCAAAAAAAAGCTTATTTGTTTCATGCTGTTAAATATTGCATTGAATGATGTTAAGGAGATCTTTAGATGATTCAGTTTTTTACTTGTTTAATAAAGGAGACTGAAGTTGATTAGGGGCAGTCTTTTTGATAACTGGGATAATCTGACATGTCAGAGTTTTGTTTGAAGCCACCGGTATCTACTTTGGCATAACGAATGCCTAAAAAATATTCTAATAATGCCAAAGATTAACTTGGAGACAGTAGGTGATCAGCCAAAGACACTGTATTAAAATGGGCTGGTCATATACAAAGATATCATGAGATTCCTGAGTTTGAACAGTTAAGTGTATTAATATAAAAGTATGTGACATGCACATTACCAACCACTCATCAACTTTTTCAAACACAGTATGTTTCTGTTACTTATCCACTCTAACTATACATTGTAGAAAGGATCTAGGAATCTTGACCCTTTTCTCTT
Source organism: Protopterus annectens (assembly GCF_019279795.1). NCBI lineage: Eukaryota > Metazoa > Chordata > Ceratodontiformes > Protopteridae > Protopterus > Protopterus annectens. Next base: position 1,031,379,836 of record NC_056744.1, read on the forward strand.
AGTACTAGACTTTTTTATAATTCTAGATGATGACAACATTCTGTATTACCTACCACTAAAATAAAAAAAAAAACAAAGACCACTATTTTTAGTCTAACAAAAGAGCTAGATAAATTTGTTTGTATTTGGTTCAGTAAGGTGTCCCATCAATATCAGGACTTATGGGATACAACCAGTGACCAGTGCACATTGTTTTCCTTTAGAGTATAATGCGTTTAGTCTGCCGAATTTCCTTTTTTGTTAACACTAGTAGGCTAATTAGTGAGTAATACAACCTGCAAAAGATGGGATTCAACAGCATCGTTTTCTTGGTACTCTTCCTTGAAGTCAGAGAGACAGGACGCTTTTGTCTAGACTTTGTCTTTTGTAGCGTTTTCCTTTTCCATTTCCAGATTGACAATGAGCAAATCGTTTGTCGGTCCATTCTCTCATTTATCAAAGTAAGTGACACTTCCCTAAACTAACAAGACATTTCCTGTATTAGAGAGGAAACTGTTCCTTCTAGTTTTACTTTTTGGCTTCAGAATTAACTAGCTGGACACACCACACTGATCAAGAATTTAGTTAAATCCTTATCTGAAAGAGGAAAGTAAACAAAAGAATACATAGTGTACTACGTTCACTATTAAGAAATTATTTTTTTCTTTTCACTTGGCTACAGTGTATCTATATGTATCAGTAAAATGTTATTATACTATATATTATATTGTAATATATTATTATTGTTATATGGTTAGGCCATAAGTACAAACTGTTTTACAACTATAGTATGACTACTAAAGAACACTGGAAAATATTATATTTTCAGTATGAGGCAATTACAAACTATCCTCATTAAGAAGCTGTACATATGAAACAGTAATGCAAAACAAAGATACATTTTTTGCTAATAAACTTTTGTTAAGGATTCATTTAATTAAAATAAGCAAACGATGAAATCACTACACATCCTCAAAAAATAAAAATGCTTCTTTATGTAGGTTGGCACCATAAATCTTTATTAATCTAGTTAACAGTTTATATTCCTTTTAAGTAGACATACAGAAAGAACTGTTTTAATATCAGCCTCATTGTAATTCTGAGTCATTACAGTAATTTTATGGGGCCTCAGCTGTTCTACATCTTGAGGAAATACACTATGCAGAACTCATAGTTTCATCTGGAAATGGTTTGTCAATGTATTGTACAGTGGGCAATTATCCAGGGCAGTTGCTGCATAACTCAAAGACAACTGGGGAATTAAACAATTACTAAAAATAGTCTGAAAACTGAATGAATGTGTCTAATAAAATTTAAACTGTGATGTGCATTTAGGATAACAAATACAAGCACTGATTTAGAACATTTTGTTTATTTACAATCTGTCTAAAAATAAATAAAAGTGGTGCAATGCTTTCGGTTCAAGTCACTAAGCACTTGCCAGTCAAGGCACAGGTGCTGTAGGCTTCTGATGTCTTAACAAGCTGTCAGAGCTATGTTTTACTTTATGCAGACTAGAAAGGAAACGTATAAGTCTGAATCCCAGAAGACTAATCACAGCAGAGCAGCTGGCCACCCATCGTTATCTGTTTGGATAGCTAATGCTGATAATGTAAGATTCATCATGATATCTTATATAACAGCAAATAAAAGGAATGTACAAGAGTTGTAGTGAAGTACCAACTATTTAACTAATCTTCTATTTATGAGTGATACTGAAATAGCTCTCCTTCTGTCACAAGATCAGTTACACAGATGTAGTTACAGGTGACTACTAGTAGAGGAAGGTTCAGAATCACAGTGCCATTCATTTTTTTCACTTCAGGTGCTTTTTTATAATTTCAGCCTTGACTGCTACAGTACTTTCTAAACAGTGGAGTTATATAGAACATGAAACAAAGGCTCATTTACACAATAACATGACCAACTTTCTCTGTTTTATTTAAAATAAGTAAACTAGATCTGTTTTTCAACTATGACCACAATGTGTAGAAAATCAAAAAGTAACATAATACATTCTATATTTAAAAACACATAAGAAGTAACATTTGTTGCTATTCATTTCAGATTAGAATAATTCCATGATTCTTTTACTGGGTTATTTTCTCCATTCAACTACACTCACATGAGGAACATATTCACTAGGTGAAGACAATGTTTTACAAAAGTATGTAAATTATTAACCTATTTACTCAAAAGTATGTAAAGTACTTTGCAAGAATTCATATTAACCATACAGACAAAGCACTAATTGTTCACTTAATTGTTCACTTAATGCATGTAACCAATTCACAGATATTAAGTGCAAATCAGTTTTAGACCAGGTAGGACAGAATAGCTTCAGTTGTTAATGTGAACTTACTGCAGTTGTCTAGGAAAGACGCTGCAGAGAAACATAGATTTGCTGACTCAGCCTTCATTATTATTGTTTGTAGCACTGCAGATGGATGTAGAGATACTGAATTAGACATTTATAAACAATTTTACTGATTTGAGGCTGTTTTTGCAAAAGCTTACGTGTATGGTATCCAGGCAGATATGGTTGAATATTGAAAAGCTGCTTCTTGTGCAATGTATTCTGAAGAAATATTTCATTATATGTAATTTCTGTATATGTTTGCTTAACACTTAGTTATATGTTCTGGGCTTAGTATATGCTGATCTAGTGTAACATACTGAGATCTTAAAGAAATGAAAAGGCATGGGCCTTAAATAATTACACTTTAACTTGAAAAAGCAAAAGGTTCACAGAGCGTGTTTGTGTTAGAACTGTGAGATATTGTGACCTTGGGTCTGCTTATATAAATTAGCAGGTATTTGTCTTTGTTAAATGCATGTTTGAGTGCTGCCTTAGTTATACTGATATCTGGAGTGATTCACCATGCACCAGATCTGAGGGGGGCTGTGCTAGAGAGAAGAGAAACTGATGGGATGATCAATAAGCACTAGTTTCAACCTGGAGTCCTCCTGTTCCACCACATCGTGCCATTGGATCATGCAAAATTTAAGGCAACTGAGTCTGGTGACCATATACGCCTTGAGTGCACACGCCCTTAGACCATGGCCCCTCTTTCAGGCAGGGCAAGGCCAGTCAAACCTTTTGTGAATTTGTGAGTACCCATCCAATCATCCAAGTCCTGCTTAATTTGCAAGGGCAGTCAGTTGCAGAGGTGGGCAAGGTGCAGCTTGATGAACCTACCTGTTTTATTTATCTGCTGGTAAAGATTTGGGTCCCTGGTGCTGTGCTGACAAAATCATAATAACACTGGAAGCATGCTTGTCCACAGCTAGTCAGGGTTTGGCTTTATTGGCCTGAATTTGTCCATAACAGACTTAAAAAGAAAAAAAATGTTATGGGCATTCAGAACTGCCACCAGGGTAAACTTTGCTCTTTCCCCTAGTATAGTGCGATCTCAGAGTTGGTACATTTAGTTAGGGGGATGTGTGTGTGTGTGTGTGTGTGTGTGTGTGTGTGTGGGGGGGGTAATGCCCCCCACTTGCATCGGTTTAATTTGCTTCCTTTTTTTGTGTGTGTCCTGGTGGCCAAGTGGTTAATTTCCCTGTAAAAAATATCAGTGATTCATTGCTTCGGTTTATTAACTTTTTGGTGGAATTGTGTCAAGTTTTTGATGTTTGGGTAAGTGTAAATTCAATGAAACAAAGTAGACACACACACACACACACACACACACATTTATATATATATATATATATATATATATATATATATATATATACGTGTGTGTGTGTGTGTGTGTGTGTGTGCAGGCACATGTGTGACTGTATTCATGTATGTATGAATATGTATATTTATTCTTCAGTGATATTTATGCAAGTACATCAGCCTGTTTGCACCCAAAATGTAGTCATGTGATATTCAGTTTCTTAACCTGAATTTCTTCAATGAAGTGGAAAACATTCCTCCTCAGTTTTGCTCTGCCTGCTGTGGGTTATTCCCAGAGCAGGGTCATTGCTAGTGTGAGTGATAGCATGAGTATGCTGCATATAGATTACCTCATAATCGTTATTTTGACTACATAGCTGTTGTGGGTGGGCTGTAATTTAAATGCCCATCATGTACATACTCAACCTGGGTTGTCTTCCTGCCAAATCTCCCTTTCAGATGATAGCTTCAAGGAAAGCAAAAAGCATGCTTTATGTGTATTTATTCCTCACAAGTGATTCTGAGGAAATTATCCTTGAATGTAAATGTAGAGTGTGCCCTCTGAGAGGAAACAAGAGTCTGGCTTGTGCTTTATACAGGGGCTTTTGTATTCTAAAAAATAAAACAGATTATGTAGGAAATATTAGAGTTATGATAGTGTAACGTGGCTTGCTTTTTATAGAGAACTGTATGAAAATATTTGTGTTATGCTAAACATTATATTGCATGCCAAATGGAGAAGTAAAACTGAAGAAAAAAAATGTGATGCATTAGTATGAAAGTTGTAAAACTGAAAAAAAATATGATGTATTAGTATACATGTTTGCAAACTAAGTTAAACTTTGTGCATTTATACATGATTGTAGAACCTTTGTATCTTTTATTCAAAGACATGAAATGACAAAGATCACCAATGGTGCTGGTAATTCCACCTCACATCTGAAAACCCTGTGTATCGCAAAAACAGAGTCACAGGCAGAACAATCATCAAAACCACAACAGAGATGCCAGGCGATAGCTGTCCCCACCATTAAGGTATAGGACTGAGACTGACTTCACGAAATAACAAGGTAGTGAAGTCAGCCCTCTACCTTAATACTGGGGACAACTATCTCCTTGCATCTCTGTTGTGATTATCGAAGGAAATGGAAACCTGATGTAGGACACACATACTAGATGGCAGCCATATTTTTAGAGAAGTTGCTTGTTTCACAGGATCGGCATAGATTTAGAATATCATGTATACATGAATTCAGGAGTGGATCAGGTACATTTTTGAAACAACACTTTCTTTGATGGAAAACAGCTGCATGCAGTAACATTGTTTAAGATAAAAAATGATTAATCAATTCAACATATTTCAGCTTTTACTTTAATATCAAAGCTAAGATAATATTTGGAATCTAAAATACTAGTATCACTTTATACTGATGGTTCCATTTTGAGTTCATAACAAAAAAAGAAAAGATGGCTTTGTTCATGAGATTGAAACGATTGTCTCTGTGGCATATCCATACTGTTTAAAACACAAAACTGGCCTGCAAAAAGAAACTATGAACCTCATCACAAACATTTGTGGTTTCTTTGTCCTGACCAGTTTTGTATTTTAAGGTTAGAGATTTTAGTCCATTGGCTCTGAATCTATCCATTTGAGCTGCCACTTTGTGTGCTTATGTCTATATTTGTCATTACCCTTAGTAATAGCACTTAACTCACATAAAATCAATTTAATGTATAGTGACACAACACTTTCTGCCCCTTTGATCTCTATTAAAAACAATGTACACTGTGACAAATGAAATGGTGTTATATGCTAAAAGGATGCTCAGCCTCCTTGTCTCCAAATACCCAAACCATTTAGTGAACAAAAATGAATGAACACATGTAACGAACATGCGTATATTCATATATTTGTGAGGCAGTGATGAGTAATTGCTATAGGTGAAGAATAAGTCATCACTTGTACATTTTGGAAATTTTAAGAAAAATACATGAGTGGGGTCCCTTGCAGGCATAAACATGGATGAAGGAGAGTGAGACAATGCAACTACCCTTCTGCCACAGGATGCCAGACCCTGAAATGTTATATTTTATACTGTTGTAAAGTACTGCTTTTCTGCATAATCAAAAACTTTAAATAAATTAAAAACAGAAAACAAGTGAGCGAAAAGAGAAACAACATAAATAAACTGGAATAAAATACTAACAAAGTAATACAGAAAGTCAACCATGTAAGTATGCAAACCAGAAAGAATGAAATATAGATTCCTTATACGAATTCTTAGACTCTGAACCAAAAAACCCAAATTGCATAAAAAAGTGCAAAATGCAGAAAAAATGAATGTGCAATATTGCTGCTCGTTTTTAAGGTTGCTCTTGCTAGGGGCAAGTCCCCTATACCTCATGATGTGAGGGCATACCTCTCAACCTCTTAGATCAAGAAATCTGGAAAAAGCCATGAGTAAAAGTGGGACAAAGGGTCAAAAATAGGGGCAATTTTTAAATATTGCTCGTACAAGCTTAGAATGTTGATAGAATAATAGGTTTTGCATTAGCATGAATTTTCTGAATGATATGAATTCCACAACTCAAATATCTGTCATTATTTTCTAACTTAAATCTTTAAAGATTTGCCACTAATTTGCCAGAAAATTACAATTTTATGAAAAACAGACCAAAAATATGAAGCAAAAATCTGGGCATTCTGCAAAAATCTGAACAGTTGAGAGGTATGTGTGGGGGAAGCCTCACACATCCCCAAACATATATATTCCAACTCAAAGATGGCTGTACTTTGGAGAAAATGGAAAACCCCATGACACAGCAATCTCAGACTTGACATAATAGAAGTCTGCATTTTTGCACATTCAGTCTCACTATTTCAGTGCTTATAGTTATGAGTCTTGGGCTATCAAGTGGTTACCTTAGATATAGACTAGATATATTAAATTACTTATATTATCCTAACAGTCTGTTATGGCAGAAGTGGTCCTAACTTGTGCATAGAGGTCCGATGTGCCCAGGTGAAAGCATCATTAGCCAACAAAGATGATGCCACTTTGTGGTTTATAGTATGTGGAGGAGATGCAAAAACAAGTTAAAGAGAATTGTAACTGGGTTTAGGGGAGTGGATCATGATTTCCTGAGGAACACGGTCAAAGATAAGTTAAAAGATTGAAAAAAAAGGTATGGGAATGGGTCAGGAACCCAGTTCTCAGGTCTATGGTTAAAGCTCTGATAAAGAAGCAAAAAAATAGAAAAAAAAAGAAGATCAATGTGACTACAAGAAATTTTGGTTGTTTATTAGGGCATATATCGATGTCTCCAAGAGGTCAACGGGAAGAGAGAGAGGTGAGGTAGACACAATAAAAGAAGGTAAGCAGATGGCAACAAAGAAGGTGAGGGCAGCAAAAACACAAATTGAAAAGGAATTGGCATAAGGGGTCAACAGAGAAACAAAGGCTTCTTCAGGTATATATCAGAAGGAAGGAACAGAGAAGGCAAGAAAGGGCAGACTTGGCCAGGCTGAGAACAGCTGGGAAGGCTCTCATGGAAGACCATGAAGAAGTAGAAGTACTGAATGAATATTTCGCCTTAGTCTTTACAAAGGAAAGCAAAGGTAGGATACTATGCTGGGAATGAGATAGGCCAGATTGGAGAGAGCCATGGACAAGCACCAAGATAGGGATGGAGAAGGAGGAAGAAGGCTTATTGTGAAGTACTTTCCTAGAGACATGATAAAGCACAGGGAACACACTGGCTACCAACAAGTGTCCTCAGGAATCCAGATAATCTGTTATCTTTTTTACCTGACTGAGGTTTTCAATAGATCATTGGCCTCTGTAGAAGTGCCTTATGATTGGAAGATAGCAGTTGTAGTACCACTGCACATGCTGGTAATGGGGGTGTAAGAACAATCCATGCAACAACAGACCTGTTAGCCTAACAGCACTCCTAATGAAAGTCATTGAGATAATCATGAGGAACTGGCTCATTGTTTTGGCAGCATCCTGCAGAGATTTACAACCTGTAGGAGTTGAACGTCAGACCTGATCCAATTTTATGATCATCTTCTTGGAGCATGTGAGAAGGGAATGTTTGCAGAAGTGCAAAAACAGTTCTGTGGTTACAAGAAATCTAGCTGGGTAATGTATGAGAGATTTTTTGGTGCAAGAGCAGAGAAGGATAGTTTGTAAAGCTTAAGTTAGCTAAGTTGTATCCAGAGGCTTGGTTAGCCACTTAAATCATATGGTGGGTTGGTTCTTTCAGTCTGCTTGCTAAGTATGGAAAGATATTGAGGATGATAATCCTGGAACTCAGGCTTCCAAGCAGGAATGTAATTCTGTTTGGATGGACAGCCATTTTTTTTTATTACAGAGTGGTGCAGTAGTGCTATTTTCTTGTTGAGAGATTTATGAATCTCCTGATGTTATTTGAAGTAGTTTGTAGTGTGGAAATGATTCTTTTCTTTAAGGATGATGTAATAATTGGGAACCCATATTCCAGTTGGGGAAGCACGTCTCCCTTTCCAATCATGCTTCTGTCAGTGAGGAGCAGGAAGTGTGATATTTTCCAAGCACAGAAGAGTAATGTATTCACGTTTGATTTATTAATTTAAATATGGATTTGAAAAATCAGGGTCTAGCCATATTCATAGGTAATTGTATGACTGAACTTTTTTAACCATTATTGTGTGAAATTGCCAGTGAGTAGGAGTTTTAGTAAGCTTTTGTTGATTCCTGAATAGCACTTCTTCAGTCTTTTTTATTTTTAAAATTAATTTATTGTGAAAAACATTATTAACATGAACATGCTATAGATTTCTGAAGATGAAATAGAGAAATGGTATGACAATGTACCAAGAACACAGAACAGAGAATAACAATAGGAAATAAGAAAATATGCATATAATATTTATTTATTTGACATTTGTTAACCGGGATAGTCCAATTGAGCCTATATGGCCCCTTTTCAGTGGAGACCTGAGGAGAAAGCTCCAGCATACAGATTAATGAAATTACAAAAACAGTAATAATATAAACAACAGAGACAAAAATGGAACCTGCATAGAGATAATTACAAATTTCATAGAACATACATCAGTGAAGTCAAATATGGCTGAAAAAGGAAAAAAGTACAAAAACATAGGAAAGAGTTGAACTGAGGGTCACAACTGAATACGAATATACATATATGAGAAAGCATAGTCAGTATAAGCATGTCCTTTACATAACAGCATCATAGTTTTGTGATTATGTGGAGTTTTACAAGTAACTGAATAGTTTTCAGGTTGCCATGTACCGTGCGTAGGTGTAGTGTAGGTGTAGGTAGACAAATTAATATAAATAAAAAATTCTTCTAATGTATTCATTGAACATCTGAACTTATTGTACTTTCTGCATTTTATAATTTAAAATAATCCAATTTTCCTGTCATTTCATCATATCCATTTTCTTAGTAAACCATGTACTAAGCTTATGTTGGAATGTAAAGGGAAATCTAAAATCACATAACTTTTCCAATTAGAATACAAAGTTGACAACAGCACATCTGCTACTGTTCTAATCATTGCCATCAACTGACCAGTTAAATTCACTGTTTACTACCAATATCTAAAAGTCACACCTTGATATCAAAATGATATGGAAAAGTACACACAAGGCCCAGAATATATAATCAGTGATGACATCTCGAAGCAGATGTACCTCAGGGCAGTCCCAAAGCAAATTCAGGTAGTGAGCCCAAGTCTGGTCATTGTGCCAGCAGTCTGTATCCTTTAAGAGGCCCAGCCTGTGAGGCTTGACAGTCATATTCCAAGCATAATGTACTTCAGAGCAGGAAAACTTCATCAATAGCAGTCATTCTTTATAATCCACAGAGGTGCTCAGACCTAGAATGTCATGTCTAGCCTGGCATTCCATATACTGAGATTGTCTTGCAGTAAGTCATTTGGCTTATCCATAAATTGAAAATAAAATAATTTTAGCTTAGAGGTTTTCTGTTGCTTCATGAATTAAACTACAGTTCTTCAGTCATCTAGATTAATTCTGTATCTGTTTTTTTTTTTTTTTAATTGCTGAACACCTTGCTTGGAATGCACTTTCATAGCTGTAGGTATTGCCTCTAAAAACTAATAGGAATGGGTCAGAGCATTTAATATCCTGACATGTTGAAGTATAGTGCTTTGGACTTTTTTCATCGAGGGTGAGCTTGTTTAGGGTAAAAATTTACAGGGGTCTGTTAAGTCTTGTTCCAGCTATTTATTTCATAGTGTAGGGGATGGGCCAGCACTGTAGTGGTCATATCACTGGTATATTAGATGACACGTACTTGGTGGAGGTGCTGTCTCTGATAAAGTAGCTCCAATCTGTACCTTAAAGGATCTCATGGAGATGAAGTATCTGAACCACATCCATGCTTGTGGGCTAATGCTGACATCAAGTAGGAATTTAAGAGTAATGCATGACTGACTGTGTCAAATGCTTTGGTTATACCAATAAAAAAGGCCCCTGTTATGTCTTTATTTTGCTGGATGTCATCTAAGTTATAGAGTGAAGCCATTGTACTTCTGTCCCCCAAAAAGCATGCTATTGTTCCAAGAGGATTCTACATTTCTGTAAGTGTTAGACAGTTTGATTATTGTGTGGAGATAGGCATGAAATCATTAGTGGTTATGGGATTCAAAGTTTTTGGTAGTGGAATGATTCTGGCCGTTCTTCAGTGGGGTAGCAGTTTTCTGAATTTAAGGGAAGATTATGATGTTGAATCAAGAGATAAGTTATACGGGGGAAAAAAGATGTATGTTCAGGAAAAAGGTAAAATGGAATTTTTCAGTTAAGTAAGCAAGTAAACAGACTGATAAATAATCAATCAGAACAATTATTATGAAGAAGCAGATAGGACTGACAGACCTGATATCCAACAATCTGTGGAAAACAGAAGCTACCGATGGTAATGATGCTATGATGAAGTAGAGAGACAGCTGGAAGAATGAATGTGAACTGTGGGGAAAGGAAGAATTTTGGATAGAGCCTGAGTGAAAAGGAGAAAGATTATGAAAGTAGGGTCTATCCATGTATCTGTTGCTCAGGTGGTATCAGGCATCTAATAGGATTTTTAATCTGGGATGAGCATTTCAATAGATTTTAGAAAGTGTGGCGAACAGGAGAAAATTGATTTCTGTAAGCAATAGCAGTACTTTTCCCAAGTAAGGGATTCATGAACTCAGACAAGAAAAGCACTGCAAGACTTATATGGTTAAAAGGTATGTTTGTGGAGAGAGTAAACCATTTGAAAGAGGGAAGGATGAAAGAGTTAGACAAGAGAAGCCTCTACTATAAATTTACAGTGAGATCAGTTGTGAAGGCCTACCTGTTTAGCTTTTTAACCTTGAATTATCTTCTGTCTCCTCACTTTCTACATAAAAAAATTGCCTCTTCCTACTTCATTTTACTTGTGCTTAGGTGTACAACTGCATTTAGTTTGCCACATTTGTTACTGCTTGTTGGTAGCCTTATACTTTATTTGACCTGATTTTTACTGTTGTGATTGTGAGCTAATTTATCACATTTGCACTGTTTTAAAGCAACTTATGGATTAACTGCATTTCATTACTGTTTAACTGTATTTCATTGCTATTTACTGCAATTCATTACTGTTTAATTGCATTTTACTGCATTTTGTTACTATTTAATTGTATTGTTTCATACTGTGAGTTCTGTTTTTGTCTGTAAGTGGTTAATCTGTGCTTTTTTGTGAGTTTTACTATGTTATTAACCTTTAAACTGAGTAGCATAGTTGGTTACAGGTTTGCTTCCTCCAGAGCTGCAGCTGCACTGTTTTCAACCCTTTGGGAGGTATTCTCGCTATAATTTTTCCCTTAGTAGCACTTGTGTGATCACCTAATAGTACTACTCTTAGATCTTCCACCCTTTACCCTCTTAGCTCTCTCTGGCCTCTCTCCCTCAGTTTCTGACAAATATGGATGGACAATTTCCTATGCTTTCTCCTGCCAGTCTGGTTGATATGGGCATCCTGAGACAATGTAGCAACTGCCTCATATACACAGACAACCCTCTACTACTACCACCTAGAAACTCAATTTGTGGGATGCAGTTACATTAAGAACCCAGAGTCAATGCTCTCTCCCTTGCAAGCCAGTATATCTGGTACTGAGAAGGTTGTCAACACAAACACCACACCTCAAACACCACCCACATATGTGGAGGTCCTCAGCAAAAACATACACAAACAAAAGAGACCTCCGGTGCAAAAAGACACATGAACTCCACTACCCACCACACCATAAACCACACATAGTCCACAAACCTGTATCTCACAGCAACAAAACCTAAACATAAACCCAACATATTAGTCATAGGACACTCCATTGTGAGACACACAGATGTGCCCCTCACCACGCTGGATAAGAAAAAAGGCATGGTTAGTTGTTTGTCAGGTGCCAGAATCCACTATATCACCCATGCACTCAAGTATCTCAACAACAGGTACTGTTATGACTCTATCATAGTCCATGTTGGTGTGAATGACTTGAGATGTACGTCCCTGGACTATATAAAGGGAGACATGATCGAGCTCACTGAATATGTATCCCAGGCAGTTTTGTTCCTAACCTTAAGCAGCATTCTACCATTACCAAGAATGATGCCTCAATACAAACAGAAAATGATTGACTTTAACAATTGGCTTAGTTTCTGGTGTCATTCCAAGGGCATCCAGTACCTGACAGCCTGGAAAGACATGATAGACAAATCGCGATGCTTTCACAGAAATGGCCTGCATCTATCTCCGTTCTCCGTTGGTCTTCAGGTTCCTGGCAAAGGCTCTTTCCTCACCCATACTGCCTTTTTAGGCAATGCCATGATGTTAAAACTACCAACATGAAAATTTAATCAAAACACAAATTAAAGGTCGTGCTGCTAAATGTTAGGAGAATAAACATGAAACTGCACTCATTGGAAGCATTCTTAACCCTGGAAGATGCAGACATTTGTCCAGTCACAGAAACCAGGTTCAAAGCTGTGGAGAGCACCCCAGCCATACCAGGTTATTCATCCTATCATACATTCAGACCCCAAACCATGGGTAGCAAAGCAAAAGGAGGTGGAGTTGCAATATATATATATATATATATATATATATATATATATATATATATATATATATATATATATATATATATATATATAAGACATACACATCTCTACACTGGTCAAACAGTATGATGCACAGGAGACACTCCAGGTACAGTTAACCATTGACAGAATGTCTATTTAAATCATAGCTAGATACAGGCCCCCTACTTTGACTCAAGATGCCCACTCAACCTATCTGAACCTCTTCAAATATGTTAAGATTCAACCCTTTACCTTGATCCTGGGTGACTTTAACTATCCGACCATAGACTGGAAGAAATACTCATGCCAAAACACACATGCCCAGAGATTCCTTGATTTTGTCAATGCAAATGCCTTACACCAGTTGGCTGACATACCTACAAGAGTTGAAAACATCTTGGATTTGGTATTAACCAATATGACTAACCACTGCAGCATCCCTACAGTGTCATCATCCCTGGTAAGATCCGACCACAAAGCAGTCACTTTTGAAGTCACCATCTCCCCTGGCCTCCCTCAATAGCTAGGGTCAAACAAAAAAAATTCTCTAAAGCTGATTACAACTTTCTGAGGGAAGGTATAAATAGTTTCACAGCCCCATTCCCTCCTCCATAGGAACTGGCACATATGTTCAAACCTGCACCAAAGTACTATACGAGCATTTATATAGCTGCATGGAATCAGGAATACCCGACAGGACAAATTCATCCTCCTCAAGAGTAAACCTGTCTGGTGGATATCTGCAGTAAATAAACTCTATAATAAAAGGAAAAAATTGCTGTCCAGGACCAAGAAGGAGTAGGTGCCTAAATGGAAGCAATTGCTTCTTGGCCAGAACAAGCAAATAAGAGCACTAGTGAAATCCTCCAAAGCAAACTTCGAGTCCACACTGGCCACATCTACTAAAGGCAGTCATAAGGCCTTCTTCACATATGCCCGCAATCTCAAAAGAAGCACTCAGATCTGCTCAGAACTGGTGGTCAAGGACACCACATACACAAGTGCCATAGATATAGCCAACCTGCTGGCAGACAGGTTCAGTGAAAACTTCAGCCTTCTGTCCCCCCCCCCCCCATCAGTAAATCACGACATCCCTAGCACCTGACCCTCTCCCCTTGTCTTTAGGGAGCAAGCCATCACTGCTCTCTCAAAGGCAAAAAATAAAGCCTCCATGGAACCCGATAACATCCCAGGCTGCATCCTACATGAACTCAGGCAGGAACTTGCAGCACCATAAGGCACCCTATTCAACCAAGGCCTGAATACTAGCTTCATCCCAGCTGAGTGGAGGATAGCCACTGTTATCCCTTTGCACAAAGGTGGAGCATCCACCGATACAGGAAATTATAAACCCATCAGCCTAACTAGCAGGATCTGCAAGGCTATGGAGCGGATTACCATGGACCTCATTAACAAGGACATTGGCGACCTCAAAACACTCTATCCCACACAGTTTGGTTTCTGCAAGGGGAGGTTATGCCTGTTAAATTTGGTCAACCTCTTTAAGACAGTCACCAAAGCCATGGACGAGGGGAAGATGGTGCAGACCACCTACCTTGACCTGGCCAAAGCCTTCAGTACTATTCCCCACTCGGGTATAATAGATAAAACACTCACAGCTAGGTGTCAATCTACATGTTACTAGATGGGTAGCAAATTGGCTTACTATTAGAACCCACCTAGTCAAAATAGGGGAAGCCACCTCAAGCAGTTGACCCACAATGAGCAGTGTACCCCAGGGATTGGTCTTGGGGCCTTTGTTGTTTGGGATTTACTTTTCTGAAGTGCAGACTAAAATCAGTGGACTATGGCTGACCACGTTTGCACATGACTGCAAGCTGGGGCACTGTCATCAATTCTCTAGTGATGTGGACATCCTCCAAGAGGGTCTCACCCAAACAAATGACTTCTGCCAGAAATATGGCCTCAAACTGAATGCTAAAAAATGCATCATCATCGCCTTGGGAGAGAGTGACATCCCCACAAATTATCATATTAACAAGAAAGTCCTAACAATGCAGTCAGTGACATGGGCACCCAGGTTGATAGCAAACTGACTTTTGACTACCATATTGACTCTGTTATATGGAAAGCATTCTACATGGCCCACCTCATTAGTAAGGGTATTTCATCCAGGACTAAGTTGGTCATAACATCCCTGTATTCTTCTCTTCTAATACCCATTATTGAGTACAATGCCCCTTTCAGCATGTACCTCACAAAGCACATGCATCAGCTGGAGAGACCAAAGAGGTTCCTCACCAGGAGAATCCATGGCCTCAAACATCTACCCTACATAGATAGGCTAAAGGCCCTGTCTTTCTACTCAGTCTCCTACAGACTTCTCAGAGGTGACCTCTGTCTGTCATACAAAGCAATGTCAGACCCCGCCTTGATGGGACTGCTACATATCCGCAAGTCAAGCTCCATTCGAGTAACCTGCACATGTGACCTCAACCTGGTCTGTGACATCAATAGGACTTGTTGGTGGGACAGATTTGTGTCCCAGAGACTCCCCGTTCTGTGGAATTGACTCCCACTCCATGTCAAGCAGAGTATCCCATTAACCCTTTTTAAGCACAAGCTGGATAACTGGATGGGGAACAGAAAGTACACCCTGGGATTCCACCTGTGTCCCTGATGGACAGGGGCATTGGTGCTGACTTCTCAGATCATGAGCTAATTTCTTGGCTAGGCTTGTAAGGGCTAAGTTCAGCTATGACCTTGTGATACAGAAACAAAATGGATTTTTTATTAGATAATGATGCTATACATAGGTAGGAGGGTACTGAAGATAGGGGAGGATACCCTCCATCAGTTAAAAAGGAAGGGTTGAGAAGGGCTAAGCTGATAGAGTATTAAGGCTTTAAGGAGGAAAGAGATTAAAATTTGCTAATCATGAAATACTGAGTTAAAAAAGCTGTAAAATAAAAGTTAGCATGACGTCTAGAGAAAGTATAAAAGAAGGGTACATAAGGTGCACACACACACACACACACACACACACACACACACACACACACACACACACACACACACACACACACACACACACACACACACACTCTAATGGCCACTCCTTAGCCAGAGTAGCAGAGTGCCAGACTACAAAACATGCAAGTGACAGTCATTGAATGGACAGAAATCTGTTTCTGATTTGTAATAACCAGCCCAGTCATTCCTCACATGCAGTGCTGCACTGAGATATAAAAAAAGGCTGTGCAATTATTCATCATAACAATGATATATCACACCAGAGCAACCGAACCAATAGTTTACCACTTTATAAAACGAAGGCCTTCGATACAATATCTCACAATCTTCTCCTAGCTAAACTCTCTAAACTAAACCTATCCCTTTCCACCTTCAATTGGTTTGATAGTTATCTCTCATATAGACACCAAGCAGTGAAATGGAAAACAGCTACCGCCTCCTTCCTTGGTACCCCCACTGGAGTACCCCAGGGTTCCATACTGGGTCCCCTCCTCTTCAATATATTAATAAACAATTTCCATTGCTCAATCCCTAATGCAAAACCTATCCAATATGCCGACGATTCAACCATAATCTGTTCTGCCACCTCCATCCCCACACTCATAAAGCTCACACAAGAAGCTTTCTCTACCACAGAACAATGGAAGTTAGATAATCACCTAGCACTCAATGCCTCAAAAACCAAACTAATGTTATTTACCCCTACAAAAACAACCATCATTGACAAGAATTCATTTTCCATCAAAAGTCATAACAATACATCTCTCGAATTAGTATCTGAGGCTAAATTACTAGGTGTCCTCATTGATGACCAGCTCAAATTCACCTATCACCTACAAATAAATATAAAAAAAACCCCACCAAAAACTTGGCATGCTTTACCGCCACAATCACTGCCTTACTCCTTCTACTAAGTTTATTCTGTCTACCACATATCTCACCCTTTCTCTTCTTTGCGGTGCTGCACTTCTAACAAACCTACAATCCTCTCTTAAGACAAAACTCTCCTCTTGCTATTACAAAATTGCGAAGTTTGCCACAAGCCAAAAGTCTTCTACCCATCACTGTCTAGCCATTCATCATTTAAATTGGTTAGAGCTGCCCATTTATCTCTCCTTTATTCAACTTACTCATGCCCACAAACTCATTTTCACCCACCTCCCTCTGTCCCTCCCTATCCTCAACCCTCAAAATGCACCTCCCTGAAAGACTATTAAGATCTAATAATCAAAACCTAATAGAACTGCATGAACCTATCCATCCCTCAGGTAAAAATCTCCTATCCTTCACCCTCACACGTCAATGGAACTCCCTACCTCCATCCATCCGTACCACCACAAACCTCTCTTCCTTTAAAAATTCACTCCACTCACACCTAATTTCTCAGTGGGAATGCTTCTGCTCCCACCCCTCTTAATCTCTTCTCCTCTCTTTATCTCAGTCTTATTGGATTCCATACATGGTTTTAGCAGGAACCGATCCATGTGTAAACAACTACACTTGATTTATAATGCTGACACTTTTTATCTCAGAAATTGCCTTTGTTAAATAAAATATTTTATCTGTAATTAGTATAACCTAAACTTTGATTGTCATTTATCCTTTAGAAATTGTATGTTTAAATGCAATTTTTTTACTAGTACTTTTGTACTTACTATAACAAAAGCTTCGATTGTAATTTTATAGTAATTATTGTTTTGTTTTTGGAGCTTTTCTCCCCAGGACTCCATTGAAATTGGGTTCTTCTAGGCCCGATGGACTATCCTGGTAAACCAACTGCAAATAAAATAAATAAATAAATAAATAAAATAAAATGTTGCTATTTTCCCATATATTCCATTACCTGCAGGTTTTATTAATTTTATCCATTTCTTACAGAAGAACTAAGGTTGGAAGCATATTCATATACCTGTGACAAAGGTTATATACTAATTACAATAACCTCAGATTAAAAATGCACTCTCTTTATGGTTCAAAATTCAACAGAGTATGCTTTCAACACAACATAGCTTGCACTTCATTATGTGTTAATCCTTGAGGGATCATGGTGCTTAATCAGTTCAATATTTCCAAATGTTGTGTTGAAAACAAGTGCCAGTGACAAATGAATCATCCAGGACTCCATTGAAAATGGGTTCTTCTAGGCCCAGTGGACTATCCTGGTAAACCAACTGCTATTAAAATAAATAAATAGATAAAATAAAATGTTGCTATTTTCCCATATATTCCATTACCTGCAGGTTTTATTAATTGTATCCATTTCTTACAGAAGAACTAAGGTTGGAAGCATATTCATATACCTGTGACAAAGGTTATATACTGATTACAGTAACTTCATATTAAAAATGCACTCTCTTTATGGTTCAGAAATCAACAGAGTATGCTTTCAACACAACATAGCTTGCACTTCATTATGTCTTAATCCTTGAGGGATCACAGTGTTTAATCAGTTCAATATTTCCAAAAGTTCTGGTGAAAACAAGTGCCAGTGACAAATGAATCATCCTGGTATACAAACTTAAAATAAAGATTCCTTCTATCTATGGGACCCCTATGAACTGCAGCAATGTGATTCTATTGTATCCCATAAAGAACTGTTCCAAAAAAGTTAGGAAGATCACCTTTCAAACATAAAACTAATATTTGTTTAAGTTTAACTCTTGAAGAAGTCTTGCAAAATGAAGATGCTGAAAATTTGTGGAGTAAATATAGAAAACTGACAAATATATAACACTGTATTTAATTGGATGTACTGCATATTTTCAATATCTTCTTTTTTTCAGTCATAACTTACCATCTTGGTATTTTTGGGGCCTCATAGATGTGTTTGCTTTCATGATTCTGACCAATGTGACATCTGTGTGTACCATATCAATCAGGACTGAATGAGGATTTTAAGATACGTGCCAGACACTGCTCAAACTCAATGGGGAAAAATACAATCCCTGTGGAAGTCAAGTAGATGTATACTGTCATTTCTTAAATATGAATTTAAATAATTAATATGACCCTGGTGTTACTGATATAGAATAATTGTCATCAGGAATTTCAAACCCTAAATTTATTTATTTATTTGAAAGAGAACACAAGTGTGGTATAGGCAAATGGTTCAGCCAACAATTCAATGCAAATATAACAAATAAAATGGATGAACCAAACCATGGCCAGCAGCAAATTAATGATTAATGATAAATTAATTAATGATAAAAACTTTGTTTAATGGTAAGCGCTTTCGCAGCAAGTATAGCTATCATAAAACTAGGGGACTGTTTAGATGAAGATTTTAAGTTTTAAAAAGTTTTATATGTATAAAACTTTTATATGCCTTTAAATAAGCAATTGTTCTGTTAACACATGTAATTGTATGTGCGATTTTATTGGCTGTTATTGGTTTAAATGCATGTGATTGTATTACTGGAGTGTCTGATGAAGCAGCTATACTTACTGCAAAAGCGCTTACCATTAAACAAAGTTTTTATCATTAATTTGCTGCTGCCCATGGTTTGATTCATCCATTTTATTTATTTATTTATTTATTTATTTGGCATTTGTTTACAGGGAAAGTCCAACTAGATCATGAGGTACCCATTTTCAGTGGAGACCCGGGGAGAAAAACTCTAGTTACATATGGTTAACAAATGAAAAACTAGACAGACATAATAAAGTCATAAATTTATTAAGAAATTCAAGATAGGTATGGATCAAAGTCTATATTTTTTCAATCACTTTTAATAGTTCCTTTTTACAATTCAAGAAAGTCTAGGATAAAAATTTCCCACTCTGTATAAATGCTGCCTTGAGTCTCATGTGAAAACAAGTCATATGTTAATAACTAACTAACTAACTAAATAACTAAATCACTAACTAACTAAACAAGCCATTACCTTTAGCATACCTCTATATTGTTTCTAAATTTTATGGGATTCTGTAGATAGAACTCTGTCATTAAGCTGGAATTTCATGAATCTAGTAATTAGTGCAGAAAAGAAATTTGCAGTATACAAAGTTAAATGAATTATTACATTACATTACATAGACATAGGTGGAAATTTAATAAACTCCATGTAAGAACAGTGTAAGTCCTACACAGAGGGTACCATGGCAGTGTCTGTGACTCCCCCTCGGCAGCATGCCTTGCATATTAATGAAGGAGCACTACTGAGGGAGAGCCATGTAACACAGTTACTGAATCAGTGTAGGGGGTGTGTTACAGTGTCCGGAGATGAGTGACACACCCCTTACACTGTCAAAGTACAGGATGGCACTGAAATATAAAAGTTAAATATTTCACTATGTTTTCTTTTTGTGTGTGTGTGTGTGTGTGTGTGTGTGTGTGTGTGTGTGTGTGTGTGTGTGTGTGTGTGTGTGTGTGTTTGCATGGCACAGCACTTAGCAATGAACATGTGCCAGATATCTAAAAATAGAAATCGGATACTTTTCATTTTAACTTAAAGGTCATGTTTAAGCATAGCTGAGCAAGTTTGTATGGCTTTGTGCAGTGCTCAGCAGTGCTTAAACATAACTGAGAGCTATATAGAAATGAATAACTGTACTCACCATATCCCCGGTAGCTGAATGGTTAGAGTCACAGGCTTGTATGCAGTAGTTCAAATATATAGACAGGCCATTCAGCTTTTCCATGTGATAGCAAAATGTTATACAAATATATATTTTTAATTATGTATACATTGACATTTGTTAACCAGATTACTCCTCCTGGGTCATAAGCCCATTTTCAGTGGAGACCTGAGGAGAAAAGCCCCAGTTCCACACAAGTGTCCAATACATTAAAGTCACCTCAAAGATAACGTAATAAGAATACATAAAGTTAGGAGATATAAGTAAAATAGATACACATAAAAATAAAGTATCATTAATGAACAATTAATTTCAATATATATATATATATATTTATTTTTAATGAATCCTGGTTTGCCCTTAGATAAGTTCTGCTAAACACTGAAGCCAAGCCAAGCAATGCTTAAACGGGACCCATTTTAGCAGTACTTAGCAACCAACAACTCTGCTTAGCTGATTTGGGCACTGCTAAGCAATGCTATTGTAAGCACTGCTCAGCTGAGCTCAGCAGGTTTGTGTGGTGCTAAGCTTTGCTTAGCATTTTTAAAAATGGTCCAATGGTGGTAAAGGATGGGAAAACAACCTTATTTAAGCAGAACAGGTGGGAATACAGCCAGAACCTGTTGGAGTTTGACCCATGCAGGAACTATGGCAGGAGACGGAGAGGGTGTGCACTTCCAGGCACAGAGGTGTTGCATGTTGGAGTCCAAGGTCATGGTTGGGCTCCTCATGAAAGACCATGATATCTGGCTGCTGTAGGGCCAGTACCATGGGTTGGAAAACCAAATCATAAGCCTGGGACTGGCTGGCACATGACCTTAACAGTGCAACTGGTATCCCCCACTATGACAACCTGAAGCATAGGAAGGGGGAACTCTTGGCCCAGTGGATCCAAGATGCTCAGGACGGCAATACCCCACAAGTTTGTAAGTATAGAAAGCATTGCTTTACCAAAGTCTAGTATGAATATCTGATAGACAGGTACACATAATGGTGTGTTTCTCTCCCCACAGCTGCAGAGGAGAGAGATCGCAACCTGGGTGCCTGTCCAGGTTGCAACAAGAGTGTGGTGAGTACAGATATATCCTGCAATATATACTAATATAATTAAGAAAGAATACAGTAGTAACTGCCAGTAGGTATACTCTGTTTTGTGTGTACTGCAATAAATATGTTCATAGACCTGGAATGATATAAGTGAGTAATGCCAGGTACAGTTCAATATAGATGAAAGCATGAAACTTGCTAATGTGAAGGAAAGAAAGTTACTACTGCATTACTAATGTTAAGGAATAACAAGTGTATACTGTATTATTAATAACGTTCTGGAAATAAAGTACTACTGCATTCATAATGTGAAGGGAATAAATCAACTGCATTCATAATGTTCAGGAAATAAAGTATAACTGCAGTCAGAATTGTTAATGAAATAAAGTTAGTACTGCATACAAGGTAGAATAACAGCTGTCTTTCAATGCCTGCATTATTTAAAGTGTTCAGCAATAAAGACTGCTAGATGTATACCAATCACTGTTTCATGTCACCCCGAATAAAGCTGTGTTTTGACAAATGTTATGTGTATTTTGTGCTGTTGGTCAAGAAATCGAGTATTACAAGTGCTGTGAAGTAAACACGGGTATAATACCATGAAGTGACTGAAGGTTGGCCGATAAAAAACTGTTTTGCTAAAGTATAGATGTGGAGCTGTACTACAAGATATAATGCATTATGATATTTGTTCTGCACTAAGATCTGAACCTAGATTAGTAATGTATAAGTTATTATAGTGTGTTTCTCTCAGGATTGTCTTGTGTTAACCTTTGCATTTCAGCTATATGCATTCCTGAATGAGTTATGCCGATGCAATCTGCAACTGTATATGGGTCAAGTAAGCAACCCAGCGCCCTGATATGGACTGTATACATCACACATAATCCCATCTACTAGCGGTTAAATGTGTACACCTGCATTTAAAGTATTAATACACACTTCACCTACTATCTCTGTCATGTATAAATGTCATGCATATGTGTGTTCAACTGTCATTGCAGTCTTGTGTGACACTCTACCCATATTACCAGGTCAGAACTTGTTACCAGGTGAGCTCTAGGCACATATCAATCAATCAACACACAGCAGTGGCTCAGTAGCTTGATTTGATAAATGATATGTATGTTGTTCATTTTTCCACACACAGACTGGGGTTCAAATCCAGGGACAAGTAGTACTATATATTTATAGAAACAGACAAGTACTACTCAATATGTATAGAAACAGTTATGTATTGTTAACAGATTTTCTCCCTATGGGCCTTACAGGTAAATAAATGTCTGTAGTAGTTTTTGCCTTTTTAATTTCTCCAAGTCTTTTCGGTTTCTAATACCATGATGGGAATAGTGCCTATTCCTAAGTCAAACTAGGATTAAAGTTCATGAAATTAGTATTGTTTCAATCTTTGATGTCAGCCAGTAGTGCTCTTTGCAGCACCCGCAATGTGTAGTAGCTGTGTGAATGGTATAGTAATTTCTGTGTCCAGATGTACTAGTGTGTAAACAGCATTCCTCAGCAAGGTAATAAGACTTCATTCAATACACCATCAACAAGTACACTACTATTTCTAGTTAATAAGACAAATAAAACTGTTTATTGTTGGTATGGCTGTATGCCTGGTTCATCTGTGAATGTCTGCTGATAGTCTAACTCTATGTCTGCCAAGGACGGCAGGATACATGTAAACTGTCTGTACTGTGCACAATACATGTCTCTCAAGTATCATACTGTCACTGATAGTGACCACTGTTGCCAAAACCCTTGGACACACATATAACATCCAGTCAAAGTATGTCAGTAGCACACTCACACAACAAGCATGCACAGTACATCTTGGTAGTCATATATGTCCACCTGACATGTAATAGTCCCTGTACCTTTGTACCTGTAGGTGTTACAGCTTGACCCATCCTATCCCAAGCAGATAGCTTGAGAGGTATTTAAGTGCTACATAAGCTATAGGGTACTTGTATACATAAAGCAAGGACAGATCTGTAGAGGATAGAACAGTATTGTTGCAAACAATATTGCCTATACTGTTGTTAATGGAATGTCTCTGTCTCCCCCTCACCCCTCATCTGAATCACAAATTATTATTGTTATACTACGGATATGGTTTCCTTTTTACATATGTTGATCTCAAAACCTAATGTTGGGCCTTGTGTTTTATTATTGTTATATACTACAATGGTTGCATACTAACATAACTTGTTGAAATACCAATGCTGTTGTCCTTATGCCGTAACTGTTACTGGCATGCTGTTACAATACTGACTGTTATTCCATTTATTCTTGTGATCTGTATGCTATGCAATATTATCATTCTGGGTTAATTGGAACACCCTTGCATGCTGTTATAACTAACGTTTAAATGTGCTGTGCATGACTAACCTAGACACTTTGAAAAAACCTCATCACTATAACACTAGTGGGTAGACTGGTTCCTGTGGATCTACCTATCCTACCTCAACTGGCCATGACACTGGGTCCCAGCACATCTGGGACCCAATCTGGAGCTAAACCCTTCACTGGTCCTGAATCACCCATGGGTGGAACTGCCTCAGGGGACAGGCCCCATTCCCCCTGGTTGCAGGCGCAGAAAGGGAGTAGTCACACAGCGACAGCTCTCAGGGATGGTATGCAGGATTGTCCAGTGTGATATGGACAATTGACTAAACCAGATTGATGGCAGACTGGTGCACCTTGAGGGGAAGGCTGGCCCAGGTTCCCAGCCCCCAGCACAGCTACCTTCTGGGCCGTGAAGAAGCAATGGCGACTGCCCATGGTTGAGGAGCTCAGTCCCACTGCTGCCATCTGGAGACACTTGGTTCTCCAATTCCACAACACCCTCCCCATCCAAGGTGTTTACCCCCCTCATGTGTCATACACCAACCCTGTCTGATGTCTTGTCTGTCTTGTTTGTTTGGAAATGCTGCCTCTCCTACCGAACTTACCTCCCCACATGTACCTATATCCCTTCCTCAACATTACACTCTCTCCTTAAAAAAATGGGCATCTGTCCCACAAAAAATATCACCCCATACATAGCTCTCAATTTTGCCCCTACCTACACTGCCATCAATCAATCATTACACAAATTAATCAACAAAGTTATGTCACCCACACCCCTCTCTCTAGAATGTGAGGCTCCAAATTCTAAATTGTCTACAACCTCCACAGCTGTTGTTAAAGAAGTGGAGAGCTATGGTCCTTTTCTACACCTGTCCTGAACATCCCTACCTGCCTTTCACATTGTTTTTCCCCTTGCTTGCCCCCATTTCACCACTTTCCTATCACCCTTTTTTCTTTTCTTTTTGGAAATAGCGTGGCTGCAAGTGGGGTTAAGCACCACTTTGCATTGTGGCGCTTCACGCAAACATGATTAAAGCTGCTTTACTCACCTTCTGTCTTTCTGACATAATTCTGCACATCATCAAAATGATGATGCTGGCAAGTATTGAAACCAAGATCCTGCCCATTATGATATACACATTTAGCCCACTAAGCTTTGAAGACTCACAGGTGTTTCCATACACTTATATTCAGCCCTGCCAGGTTTCAAACCTAGGAGCCTGTCAACTACAGCACAGTGCATTAGCTCACTAAGCCACTCAGCTCTAAGAATGAATGCTTGTTTCCAGAAACATATCCTGATTATCAGTGATGCACATCACAAAAATATTCATCCCTGCCAAGTTTCAAACCCAGGACCCTGTAAACTACAGCACAGTGCATTAACACACTAGGCCACTCAGCTCTAAGGAATAATGCCTGTTTCCAGAAACATATCCTGATTATCAGTGATGCACATCACAAAAATATTCATCCCTGCCAAGTTTCAAACCCAGGACCCTGTAAAATACAGCACAGTGCATTAGCCTACTAGGCCACTCAGCTCTGAGGAAAAACAGCTGTTTCCAGAAACATATCCTTATTGCCAGTGACACAATGCTTGTACATATAATGGGACAAATGACAATGTACTTGGGACTGTGATACAGACACCAAACCAGTACACGGACATATAAATGTTTATGGATGTACATGAGGCATAGGATATGCCTGCAGAATGTCCACAGTTGTGCCAACTACATTCGGCACACTTGTCACACAACCTATGCTTTATGTTGATGTACTGGCAAGTCAGTATGCATTCAGATTATGAAATCGTGACAGACAGTTCAATGTCACATACCATACCCATCCAAGCATACATGCTCATGCCAATCCTGTGTAACAGACTGTATGCACGCACATATGTCTTGCAAATACACCTGCTAGAGTATTGACTCCATAGATCAATCTGTTACATTCCTGGCATGCATAACAGTTTTTCCACCCACAGTCCTGGCTTCCATTCCAGTGTGCTGCATGTCAAGTAAATGGTTGTCAAACAATAAAATGACTGAGCCGTGCAATTTTAAGCACAACTTTTTTCTGCTACTGCAGTCACTGCCACCCATATTAGCACCTCACAAAAATATATAGGTGTCCTAAATATTGCCTATCACTCTCTGGTTGGCACTGTTACATAACATATGTACCAGAGGCACATGCTTCATCTGGTCTGTTATGGGTACCCTCACCCTGGCTATGCTGTGACAACAGAGCTGACAAAGCTCCCTCACTCACATATACATCTTGCTGTTTTACAATGTGTTCACAATCCCCAGTGTGACATTTGGGTAGAATGCAGCAGCTGCAGCCTGAAACATATGCATCGGTATGTTCAGCTATCTGCTACAGCCCTACCATATCTCCCAAACACCTAGAACAGGGAATCCACACAACACCCATACATAAAGGGGTGGAGAGGATGGTCAAGTGACAGGGACATGTGTCAAAGTCTTCCCCTACAAACATACACAGCTGATAACCAGCGGCTACTGCAGCAGTATGCATATTCTGATGTAAATGATGTATGACACTCACATCTGTTTGCCTCCTTGCTGACCTCAACCCATATTGTTAAGCAGTAAACTGCCACATAATCAGAAAGTCTGTTCACAATAGCAAAACAAAGCATGCAAAACTGTGGGCATACGACATAAATCCAAACAGTGGACAGTATTTCAACCTATCCTCTCTGATTCTGTAGTCCCCACACCTCAATAATGTCCTTCTCACAGGCCAGGAAAAGAGTAAAGGCCTACATGAAGGCCTCAAATGCGGTACTGGGTTGCCATGACTTGACTAATGAAAATGCAACCCAGCTGTTCTGAATGCAATTAGTAAGTCTGAGCCACAGACTGGTGCACAGCAATCAGCTATTCATGAGCATTACCTACAAAAGGTAAGCTACTGCCTATGGTACACAGGTATGTGACTTTCTCTATGATGACATACTGCGCTAACCCAGCATTCTACCACAGGATTTCTGCACATAAAGGAGTACAGCACTATTCCAGGCATGTAATATTATTTCCCATGTAATCAGATGCAGTGGGGGGATGCAGGCATGGGAAATAGGGATTACAACAATAGAGGTCTGTGGTAAATATCTTGGAATTATGTGTCATTGTTAGTCCGCTGTCCAGCAGCTACACACTTTCCTTTTGGCTCTGCCTGCTGTGACACAGATGACAGCTCTGGCCCCTGAGCCCCCTCAGCAATGGTCAGCTCAAGTACGAATGCAACTGGATTGTGTATTAGACAATAGTGACAGTCAGTAGTGTTGGACACAGCTGCCATATCACATGATGTACTGTCAGTCTGCTCCTCTCACTCTGTGAATGTCATTCAGGCAAAGTTCATACATTATCCAGGTGTCCCTGACTGTTCCTGACGTACTCTGGCTAGGTCACTGTGTACTCAACACCTGTATATCATTGCCCGAGAGCTATGGCTACCATACCTGTTGACCCCCTATGGCAGCACACAATCACACATTGCTGTCACATGCAGGTCACCCCCAGACACACACAGCTCATCTCCATGGCCCAGCTGACCAGAGCCCCTTCAGACACACACACACACAATGTCCACTATGTGGCACAGCCTAAGCCTCTGGCAACTCCACACCATACCCTATGCATGTGATGATACTTGTGCTACATCCCTGTCCTCCATTCTGTCAATGCAGGGACATGCTAATATGTGTCTGATGCACAGCGTGACTATAAGACAGTTACTGAGAGTTAGTAGTGCAGTAGTGTTATGCCCTGTAAGCAGGAGAGCCCACAGGATTTTTTGCAGGGGGTGAAAACCTAGAGCCCCCCACACAGCCATTCCAGTGACCATTACTTGGCTATTTTTCCCCAGTTGCCATAAACACTGTTCAAAACTCTCAGTGTACATAGTGTTTTATGCTTTACTTCATAGGATCATAGGAAGTTACTAGGCTATTGGCCCTGAGGAACTTATAAGCCTAGCCAAGAGTTTAGCCCATGCATAGACAAATCAGCACCCGATGCCCCTGTCCAGCAGGGACACGGGTGGAATCCCAGGGATGTATTTTCTATTTCCCATCCAGTTATCCAGAATGTGCTTAAAAAGGGGTAAAGAGGTACTCTGCTTGATGTGGAGAGGGAGTCTATTCCATAGATGGGGGAGTCTCTGGGACACAAATCTGTCCTGCCAGCAAGTCCTATTGATGTCACAGACCAGCTTGAGGCCGTATGCATGGGTTACTCGAGTGGAGCTTCACTTGCGGATATGCAGTAGTCCCATCAAGGCGGGGTCCGAGATCACCTTTTATGCCAGACAGAGGTCACCACTGAGGAGTCTGTATGAAACTGAGTAGAGGGATAGGGCTTTTAGCCTACCTGTGTATGATAGATTTTTGAGGCCCTGGATTCTCCTAGTGAGGAACCTCTGTGGTCTCTCCAGCTGCTGCATGTGCTTTGCGAGTTACATGTCGAAGGGGGCATTGTGCTCAATAATGGGCCTTATAAGGGAAGAATACAGGGATGTTATGACCTCCTTGTCCCTAGATGAGATACTCTTACTTATGAGTTGGGCCATGTAGAAAGCTTTCCATACAATGGAAGCAACATGGTGGCCAAATGTCAGGCTGCTATTGATCTGGGTTCCCAAATCCCTCATGACCGACTGCATGCTTAGAACATTGTTATTAATGTGATCATTTGTGGGGATATTGCTCTCCCCAAAGGGGATGATAATGCATTTTTTTGTATTCGGCTTGAGGCCATGTTTCTGGCACCAGTCATTTGTTTGAGTGAGACTCTCTTGGAGGATGCCCACATCACTAGGGGAATTGATGACAGCTCCCAACTTGCAGTCATCTGCAAACTTGATCAGCTATAGCCCACTGGTTTGGCCTGTACCTCAGAAAAGTATATCCCAAATAATAGAGGCCCCAAGACTGAACCCTGGGGTACGCCATTTGATATGGGTCTACTGCTTGAGGTGGCTTCCCCTATTTTGACTAGGTGGGTTCTATCAGTGAGCCACTTGGCTACCCATCTGGTAACATACAGATTGATGCCTAGTTTAGAGAGTTTATCTATTATGCCTGAGTGGGGAATAGTGTCGAAGGCTTTGGCCAGGTCAAGGTAGGCACTGTCTTCCCCTCATTCATGGCTTTGGTAACTGTCTCAAAAAAGTTGACCAAATTTAACAGACATGTGACATCCCCTTAATGAAGCCAAACTGTGTGGGACTGAGTGTTTGGAGGTTGCCATTGTCCTTGCTAATGAGGTCCATAATAATTCATTCCTTGGCCTTGCAGATCAGGTTAGACTGATGGGTCTATAATCGCCTGGATCAGTGGACACTCCACGTTTGTGTAAAGGGATGACAGTGGCTGCTCTCCAGTCAACTGGGACAAAACTGTTACTCAGGCTTTGGTTGAATAAGGTGCCTAATGGTGCTCCAGATTCCTGCCTGAGTTCATGTAGGATGCAGCCTGGGATGTTATCAGGTTCCATGGAGGCTGTATTTTTTGCCTTTGAGAGAGGGTTAATGACCTGATCCCTAGATATAATGGGGAAGGGGGCAGGAACTGGGAATGTCCTGATTTACTGATGGGGACAGAGTGGTGACATTTTTACTGAATCTGTCAACGAGCAAGTTTTCTATATCAATGGCATTTGTATATGTGGTGTCCTTGACCACCATTTCTGAACAGATCTGGGTGCTACGTTTGAGATTACAGACATATGTGAAGAAGGCCTTATGATTGCCTCTAGTAGATGTGGCCAATTTGAACTTGAAGTTTGCTTTGGAGAATTTCACTGGTGCTCTTATTTGCTTGTTTAGGCTAAGGAGAGATTGATTCCAATTGGGCACCTCCTCCTTCTTGGTCCTGGACAGCAATTTTTTTCTTTTGTTATAGAATCTATTTATTGCAGATGTCCACCAGACAGGTTTACTCTTCCTTGCGGAGGATGATTTAGTCCTGTCAGGTATTCCTGATTCCATGCATCTATATAAATGTTTGCATAGTAATTTGGTATAGTTTTGGATACTGATGCCAGTTCCTAGAGAGGAAGAGGGGGCTGTGAAGCTGTTTATACCATCCCTCAGGAGGCTGTTATCAGCTTTGGAGAAGTTTTTTTGATTTACCCTAGATAAAGGAGGGGTTGGGGGAGATGGTGACTTTGAACGTGACTGTTTTATGGTCAGATCTTACAAGGGAGGATGATACTGCAGGGATGCAGCAGTGGTTACTCATGTTGGTTAATATCAAGTCCAAGATATTATCACCTCTTATGGGGGTATCGACTAGCTGTTCCAAAGTATTTGCATTGACAAAATCGAGGAATCTCTGGGCATTTGTGTTCTGACAAGAGTAGTTCTTCCAGTCTATGTTTGGGTAGTCAAAGTCATAAAGAATGAGGGTAAAGGGTTGAATCTTGATAGATTCAAAGAGGTGTAGATAGGCAGTTTGAGAATCTTGGGTCAGATTTGGGGACCGGTAGCTAGCTATGATTTGTATAGGGGTCTTAATAGTTAACTGCACCTGGAGGGTCTCCTGTGTGTCATACTGTTTGACCAGCCTGGAGGTGTGTATGTATTTAATATATATATTGAAACTCCACCTCCTTTGGCTTTACTACCCACAGTTTGGGGTCTGAATGTAGGATAGGATGAGTAACCAGGGAAGACTGGGGTGCTCTCTGCAGCTTTGAACCAGGTTTCTGTGACTGCACAAATGTCAGCATTGTCCAGGTTTAGGAATGCTTGCAATGATTGCAGTTTTGGATTTAATTTACAATTTTTTTTCCAAATTTTATAGCACAAACACTGATAAACATTTGCTAAACAAAGCAATAGTATTACAATGAAAACAGACTTAGCATTAAAGCTTCTCTACCTGTAAAACTCACATTCACTGAAACAGGATTGAAACCCACATTCAAAGAATATGCATTTGGCCAGTGGCAGGTTATGTTTATCTTTGGGCTGTTTCCAAACCATAGGCCCTTTGCACACCTTTTTAGGACCATGCAAACGTTATTTGATTCACCTTCCTGATTGTATTAATTATAACACATAACTGAATTATATCCCTTGTATAATACAGCACCACTTGTTAGAGTGTGTTTTAAATTTATAGTTTTGAACATTTTTCAAGTAAGCAATGAAACAAAACATACAAACCAGTAATGGCAAACTGCCCAATTCAGAACATTTCGACCATAAAAGGCCACTCAAACTTGTCTCATTACAATCCACCAATATCAATCAATATACACAATCTCTGCAAAAGTAAAAGTCATCTGAATAATTCCACATTAAAGATATCTGAAACTAATGAAGAGGTTGTTTCTAGAAAACAACTGTATATGTCAGTGTTCATCTACAAATGTAGTGCCTGCTGCCCTCAAAGAATAAATTGCCAATATTACATTAAAAAAATGGTAAGCTGGTACATTGCAATAGGGAATGGATGGCAAGCTGAAAAACAGGTTCATAGTTAATAGGCATCTCATCCAAAGGAGGACATCCTCAGCACCCCACCTCCTTGAAATGTAAATATACCTACTGGGGGAGTAGAACATACAGCCCTCCACATTAAGATGCAAGCATGCTACCTGCTGTGCTGCTAACACTGCTTTAAAGTTCTATACCACAACAGTGATACCATTTGCTAAACAAAACAGTTGCACATTTTAAGCAGACTTAGCATGAGCAGCGGTAACCCTCTCTTCCCTTGAAGCTCACAATTTCTTGAAAATGCACTTGAAAATTAATTCCACCTGCTAACTCTAACTAGGGTATTTCACTCACACACACACATACACACACACACACACACACACACACACACACACACACACACACACACACACACACACACACACACACACACAGCACACATGCACACACAAACACACACACACACACATACACACACACACACACACACACACACACACACACACACACACCTCCTCTTCTTGCAAAGAAATCTGGACAAAGCCCAAAATAAGTAGGGACAGATTATAAATATTGCTCTCATGAACTTACAAAATTGCTAGAGTAACAGGATTTGTGTTAGTATACATTTTTCTAAAGGATGTGACATCTAAAACTCAAATGTCTGTTATTATTTAGCAACTTCAATCCTTTTTAGGAGGAATATGGGGCAAAAAGCTGGACATTCTGCAAAAACCTGGACAGCCAAGGGGTATGCTATGTCCCTCTTATACACACACACACACACACACACACACACACACACACACACACACACACACACACACACACACACACACACACACACACACACACCATATATCTCAATCTCTTAGCACAATAAATATGGACAAAGCCTGTTATAATGTTGAGGACAAAGGCACAAAACTAGGGACACATTTAGAAAGTTGCTAGAATAACAGGATTTGTGTTAGACTGCATTTTTTGAAGGATATGAAGACATTCTGTCAAAATCTATACAGTTGAAAGGTATGACACACATATACATCCCCCTACCTCCTTAGAAAGTGGATAGAACAGCAAGGTTTGCATGAGTATGCATTTTCTGAGAATATGAAGTCTAAAACTCAAATGTCTGCCATTATTTTCTGACTTCAGTCCTCAATGATTTGCCAGAAAAAACACAATTGTATGAGAAACAAACTGAAAATATGAGGCAAAAATTTGGATAATTGTGATGTATGACCCCCTCTTACATACGCTCCTATTCTCCCCTCTTACACACAAACAAACACAAACTTACTTCTTATAGACACACAGACAAAGATACAGACCTACCTACTTCCTTCACACATGGACACACCTACTTCTGTGCAGCTAAGCATACTAAATTCCCAATTCCCTTACACACACTTACTTCAGGTCTGTGGTCTAAGCATTCTAAATTCCAAGTTCCTTACAGACACTTACTTCACTTCTGTGGTCTAAGCATACTAACTTCCCAATTCCCTTACAAACACCTACTTCATGTCTGTGGTCTGTGCTTTGCATAAATTGCCTTACTTCATAACATCTGTGCAGCATCTTCCATGTAAACACACACATATGTAAATTCTCCATGACGTGGGTGAACAGGAAGAAGCAATTTCAAATTAATGCAGGTGGGTGGACAGGAAGAACAAGACATCTGCACACACAGATGTGATGTGACCAGACCAGGAGGACTGCTGTTCCTGAAGTTCTGTCAACTTTTTTTGTAATTCAAAGAAATTAATATCCCTGTCAGCCCACACCTGCCTGTGGGTGCCATTGCCTGTAATGTGATGTCTGCTAGCATGTGTCATGAGTACACATCACAGTGTATGTACCTATGTTCCATGATGTTGCTTTGGTGTTAGTATTGCTGACTGACTATTGTCTCCCAGACCTTTTCTGTTTCTGTTCCAGGTGTTTGTGTGTCTATGCCATGGGGAACTGCTGCCAATACAGTGGCTCAGGATGGCATGGTGGCAATGCAGGACCATGACATCACCAAGGTACGGCTGTACATATGCACAGTTAACTAGGTGAGTATGTGTAGGACAGTGTGTCAGGGACAATGGGGCCAGATGATGTAATCTTGCATGCATACCCCTTCACACAGCATGCTACTCTTGATACATGTCACCTGGGAGATCAGTAAGATCCTAGGTTCATACTAGTATTGCAGGTTACTACAGTAATGGTCCTGGGTCCCTGACAAGCATAGCCATTAGTTTATCCCCAACAGAATTGTCTATCAGCATCTGTTGCTCCTGACATTGAGGGACACAGGTGGGACCCCTGGGACAGATTCATAGTATCCCATCCATTCATCATGGTTGCACTTGATGAGGGTCTGTTTAGTACTCTGACATGTATGGGAAGTGCACTCCTGAGACAAGGCAGGCTCTGGGAGATGAACCTGTCTGTCTGGCAGGTTTTGTTGATGTTGCCTATCAGATTCAGGCATGTTGTTCTTGTAATGCATGAGGAAGTAGACTCACATATATGGGTCAGCTGTTGAAGGTCAGGGTCCAACACTGGGTTTTAGGCATGCCACAGCCCACTTCTGGGCAACCTGTCCAATATCAAGTGGGGTACTACTGATTAAAGGCTGTCTGCATGAGACAGGTGTTGGAGGGCATGGATTACCTTTGTGGGTATTACCATGGCCTTTTCAGTAGTTGCAGATGTCTGTATCAGTGCATATCAAACTGGCAATTGTACTACATTATTGTTCTACTGTCTGAGTACTATACAGAGATAATTTCAACCTTTTTCTGGATGCACTCCCTTTACCTTATGAGTTGCACCACATACAAGGCCTTTCCGACAACTGCCACTACATGACAGTTAAATACAACATTATCAAACTGAGTATCCAGGTCTCTCAACACAGGTTGTGTGTTTATGGGGTTTCCAATGATGTGGCTGTTAGAAAAATATGTATTTGAACATGTATAAAGTGCTAGTTTAAAAGCAAATAGTATATAATGCATTTTATTCTATTTACAATATGGCAATAAGAATGATTTTACATGTAATTGCTTGAAGCTTTGGAGCTGCAGTGTATTTGAACTCTGACCCTGGCAGTAGCCAGCTTAGCAAGCTTATGTTTTTCACTAATGATTATCTGCTGGGTCAGGAAATTAAACGTATAAGGCATTGAGAATCTTCTTCCTTCCTCTGGGACAATTGGCCTTGTGAATGTTACCAAGATAAAGACACAGCTGCTGAAGTAATGTTGCAAGAAGAACAAAGAAGTGTATTACAAGATTGAACCAACTATTGTATTCGAACAGGCCTGAAACCTTGAAAGAGTAACATTTACAGAAAGACATTATAACTAACCAGGTGCTTTGCAAGGCTGTATTATTCCCATGGGAAAACTTTTAAAATGTACAACATCAGCTTTTCTTATGAATAGAATATTGTAGACCATAGTGATGTAGGTGCCCTGTGACTAACCACGTCAGTAAGGTGGGCACAGCTTGAATGTAAGACTATATAAAATTGTGTATTTCCTGCATCATGTCAGACAAAACTCTGTACTTGTATGGTTTTTTGCCTCCTGGTGTACACTAGTAAACTTTTGCATCTGAGCCTCCTGTGTTGTTATCATTGTTTTTATTTAACAGTTTGGTCCTTCGGTAAACGGAAGCCCTCAGACAGCTACAGATCAGAGTGTACCGGTGGTCGAATACTGCGCAGGAGAAGCTACCGAAACAGTTCTTCTTGAAACACAAAGACCTCCGACTGAATTGTCGTTTTGAGAGGCTGGCCACTTTCTGATCTGCGGCCAAAGAGCGGTCTCGAACTGGTCGACTCAGGAGGCTCAGGTAGGAAGATATTTGCCTTTTTTCTGTTTTAGATCAGGGACTAGGTTACAGTAAATGTCATTGTCAGAGATTTGTTATACAGATCAGGGACAAAAGGAAATTACTGTATATTTTGTCAGAGATCAGGGAAACAGAATAATGTAGGCAGTTATTCTAGATAAACAGTGTAAGGAACTGAAATGCCACATGGTGAAAAGGGTTACGTAACATTTTCTTTTAGAATGGGAAATCAGTGCACTAAAAACTCGCGAGATCCGCCTCTAACTGATGACGCAAAATATATGCAATTACAACGGGCTGACAATGTAAGGTATTATACAAAATGGGTTAATAAATACGGATTTGACGGTAAATGAAATAAGATTTCATTAGTTAAACTTTTAAAACAGCTTAAATCTGACGCAGAAAGTCAGGCAAAAAAACAACAGCGATTAGGCATTCCTCAGGCACACAGGTGGATTGAGGAAGTAAACCAAAGGGAACAAAAAACTAAAAATGCTAAGACGTTATTTTTAGATAAAGAGGATAATAATACAGTAATAGCGACAGCCCCTCCTCCTCCACCCCCTCCAATGCCTTTTTCAGGATATGAAGCAGGAGGACAAGCGGGTCCACCTCCACGTTATCCTGAAGTCACAAGAACACTAAAACCATTTGTTAGAGATCCTATTGAAACTAGGTCCCGGACACGTAAAACACTTGGGGACACAGACTTATATCAAATAGGGAGAAACACACTAGACGAGAATGAGGAAGAAATCTGTCCATTAATCGAGGTACCAAATCCTCAGGCAGGACAGGAAGGGCAAGACCCAACTCTTCTAGTATATAGACCATGGACACCGGAAGATATTCGGAAAGCTACAGAGGGAATCCCTCATCCAAAAGTTAATTACACAAAGTTTTTACAAGATTTGCAAGGTATGAGATTAAGTTACCACTTGAATGGGGAAGAAGTAGAAAAAGTAGTTAGACAGATTGTGGGTCCAGACTGGCACATGATTTGTGGCACCTGGAATCCTCATAATGCAGAGCTTAAACCACTCCCACATAGTGACGCAAAACTAGACAACAGAGTGAAAGGTCTTACAGACCGAATTTCTGAAAAATGGAAACCTAGAGCAGATTGGACTTGCATTAATCAATGCATACAACAGGAGAATGAAACTGTAGATGGGTACTATGGTAGATTATTGGAATGTTTCAATAACCATAGTGGTATGGCTATTCCTGAAAATCAGACACATGATACCTCGTATGAACAGCAACTGAAAAATGCGTTTTTGAAAGGTTGCATTGCACCTATCAGTAGCTTTATTACAAAGCATATGATAGATCACCAAACAAGTAGGCTACAAGCCTTACTTGAATATGCTAGACATGCTGAAAGACACTTTAATGGTATAAAAAAAAAGAAGACACAAGTCTTCACAGCTGAAGACGGAGCTGAAGTCTTTGTAGTACAGTCAGGTAAAAAGGGTAAGAAAAATACCCAGGGAAATAGACAATCTGACAAAAGGTTAGAAGATTTTGAAGAGAGAAAAAAGAAAGGTGAGTGCTTTAAGTGCAGAAAGAAAGGACATTTAGCAAGGGATTGCAGGCTAAATAAAAAGGTGACTACAGAAAATAAAGGTGATGAGGACTGACTATATGATAGTGATGAAAGTCAGAAATCATCAGGAAAAGCAAACAAACAAAGGGCAAATGTAAATGTAGTGGAAGGAACAGAGGAAGTGCAGGCAGATGTAGAGGATGAAGAAAGTGAAATTCTAGATTTGGCATTACTGAGCTTGGAGCTCTATCTGGCAGACACAAAACCGGAAGTTACACTTCTAGTGGAAGGAAGGGAAGTAAAATTCTTGTGTGATTCAGGAGCGTCACGAACTTTGATACACCCCTCAAAGTTACCAGAAAATTCCGAATCACCTGATTATATATTAGTGAAAGCAGCAAATGGACAGCTATATAGGGAGCCACTTTCCCATAATATAGCAATAACTGACCCAGTTTCAGGTATGACTCAGAAAAGTAAAATTGTAGTTTCTGCAA
Source organism: Protopterus annectens (assembly GCF_019279795.1). Classification (NCBI taxonomy): domain Eukaryota; kingdom Metazoa; phylum Chordata; order Ceratodontiformes; family Protopteridae; genus Protopterus; species Protopterus annectens. The sequence goes on from NC_056744.1 coordinate 1,031,416,990, forward strand.
AATGTCCAGTAAACTTACTGGGAAGAGATCTTATGCAGATATTTGGCATAGCGGTAGTTCCCACTATGCAGGGTATGGAGGCACAAAGACAAATGGATACTTTTGTGGTGCGACCGGAGGGTGAAACTTTTTACTGGTACAGCCAGGACCTAGTTACAACTGGTCCAGGGGCTGTAACCGAGGAACTGATGAATGTAGCCATCAGTAAGGCCCCCTCCCTTGACACTGACCAACAGCATTTGTTACATTGTACTCTATACTACTGTAGCATGCCAGGACCTGATAAAGAATATGAGCAAGAATTATTCAAAAATCCTGCTAACAGATTAGTATTACGAACCTTGTATTGGGATACTGAGGGAAACAGTGTGGTAAGCTGTTCATTACCTCAGGAATTCATGACACTGTACAAATCTAATCGACTACCACATGTCAGCTTGACAAAGAATAAGGATGTGAAATGGGCGGACTTAGGAGAAAAAGTAACAAGATGGGAAAAACAAACTGAGTTAGAATTATCAGAGCAGGGAATACAAAAACAGAAATTGAATTGGCTAACACAGACACATCCAGCTGTACACTTACAAACTAGTGAAGACAGCTGATTAGCATTCTTATTAGAAGAAGAAGAAAAAGCCTTGTGTGACATACCAAACATTCTTTGGTCAACAGGTAAATCAGATGTAGGACTTATTCAAACAACAGGACCAGTAACTATTACACCAAAATCAGCATTTAGACCACAGAAAAGACAATACCCCTTGAGGAATGATGCAGAGCAAGGAATTAAGCCTATAATAGCAGCATTACTCAAGGAAGGAGTACTGGTAGAATCTCTTGATTCACCATGTAACACCCCTCTATTTCCTGTTAAAAAAGCAAACGGGGAATGGCGGATGGTACAGGATTTACAAGCTGTAAACAATGCAATAATACCTAGAGCACCTACGGTGCCAGACCCACACACCTTGTTGAATGATTTGAAGCCACAACAAAAATATTTCACTGTGGTAGATATAAGTAATGCTTTCCTTTCAATACCTATACATCCTGATAGCCAGTATTGGTTTGCATTTACATTTCAGGGTAAGAGATATACCTATACTCGGCTACTGCAGGGATATTGTGAAAGTCCAACAATATTTGCACAAGAAATGGCAAGCAACCTGGCAGGGTTTACCCCACCAGGAGGTAGTCAGATTCTACTTTATGTAGATGACATCTTGCTAGCAGCCCCTACCCAGCATCAATGCAGAGAGGATACGATAGCATTATTGAAATTTTTAGCAGCACAAGGACACAAAGTAAATAAAATTAATTTACAACTTTGGAGAAAACAGGTTAGATACCTAGGATATGTAATATCCAATGAAGGTAGAATATTAGACGAAGACAGAAAAACAGCGATTTTACAGGCACCTAAACCAGCAGCCAAGAAGGAAACGATGTCCTTCTTGGGAACGACTAATTTTTGTCGAAGCTGGATATCAAACTATGCTTTAGAATCTGCTCCACTGGCTGATTTAATATATAAAACACCAATGGCAGGACAAGATGTATTACAATGGACACCTGAAGCAGAAACAGCTTTCTGCAGACTAAAACAATTGATAGCTTCATCATTAGTTTTAGGACTTCCGAATTACCACAAAAGATTTTTTCAGACCGTAGATTGTAAACAGGGATACATGACGTCAGTTCTGACGCAACAGCATGGGGATAAGCAATGCGCCATAGCTTACTATTCATCACAGCTAGACCCAGTGGCACGATCGTTGCCTCACTGTGTGCAAGCAGTAGTCGCAGCTGCAATGGCAGTACAGGCTTCGGCCTCAGTGGTGTTATTCCACCCTCTCACATTGAGAGTGCCTCATGCAGTCGCAATAATTTTACTGCAAGAAAAAATAGCATATCTATCTCCTGCTAGACATCTTTCATGTATGACCATACTGCTGAGCCAACCTCATATGGTAATTGAATGTTGTACAACATTAAACCCATCAACGTTACTTCCGACTCCTATGGATGGCACACCACACAGTTGCCTGCAGGAAATTGAGCAAATAACTTTGCCCAGACAAGACCTCACTGATATGCCCTTGGATGATGCCGAGGTGACATTTTATGTGGACGGTTCATGCAGAAAGGGTCCTACAGGGAAAAACCTAGTAGGATATGCAGTAGTCACAGATACAGAGATTTTAGAAGCCCAACCCTTACAGCATAACCTGTCTGCTCAAGCAGCAGAGCTGATAGCCTTAACACGGGCTTGTACTCTAGCGAAAGATAAATGTGTGAACATATATACTGACAGTCAGTATGCCTTCTCTACAGTGCATGTTTTTGCACAGCAATGGAAAAATAGGGGAATGATAACATCTACTGGCAAACCAATTAATCATGCGCAACTTATTTTGAACTTGTTAGATTCCATTCAGTTACCTACTAAAGTAGCTATTTGTAAATGTTTAGCTCATACAAAACAACAAGATAGAATTTCAAAAGGAAATGCAAAAGCTGATGCAGCTGCAAAGCAAGGAGCCTCAGACTCAGAAACTTTACTTTTAACCGAGGAATTACAACCCTCTGAGATTTTAGATCTGGAAATGTTAAAAACAATGCAGACACTAACTACGAGGGCAGAGAAACAAAAATGGGAGAAACGAGGTGCAATCCTCGAAAATGGACTGTATATCTCCAAAGAGAAAAAAAACAATATTGCTGTCTAATTTATTTAGATATGCAGCTTTGTTGAGCCATGGGCAGTGCCATGTCTCAACAGGGGAGATGGTACAGTTAGTAAATTGAATATTCCAAACATATGGATTCACAAACTTTACACAAAAATTTTGTGCAGCATGTCATATCTGTAACAAACATCATGCACAAGGAGCATTCAAACCCAAGCAAGGGAGTTTTCCTACACCACCATATCCGTTCAACACTATTTGTATGGATTTCATAGAATTGAATAAATGTGAAGGGAAAAAATACTGTTTAGTAATTATAGACATGTTTTCCAAATGGGTAGAAGCTTTTCCAACTAAAAATCCGGATGCAGCAACAGTGGCAAAGGCCCTAATTAAAGAAATAATTCCTAGATTTGGCATACCGGAAAGAATCTATAGTGACAATGGGACACATTTTGTTAATCGGACGATTTACCAACTCGGGAGATTCTTTGGGATCTCCTTGAAGAATCATTGTGCTTACCACCCACAGTCTGCAGGACTGGTGGAAAGGTACAATGGAATTTTAAAAAGCAAGTTGAGGAAGTTAGTAAATGAAACACAGAAGAATTGGATTTGCTGTTTGCCTTTGGCACTGCTGAGCATGAGAACAGTTCCAAATGTAAAGGGTTTGACCCCCTTTGAAGTGATATTTGGAAGGGCATATTATGTGCCACAGTGGAAAGCTCTCATGCCTGCAGAACTAGAGGCTGACAGCTCATTAGCTAGCTATATGAGGAAACTGTTAACAAATAAAACTGTTTTGCAGTTGAACTCTTTTTCAGATAAAAGACAGACCAGACCATTGGAAGCAGTGCTGACCCCAGGGTCCTGGGTGTGGCTGAAAGTTATGAAGAGGAAGAATTGGGTGAGTCCAAAGTGGGAAGGACCATACCAGGTACTGTTGGCGACGCCTACTGCAGTCAAAATTGCTGAGAGTTCATCCTGGGTCCACCTGACGCACTGTAAACCGGTAAAGAATTTTCAACTTGATAAACATTTTGTGACTGATACACAACAAAGGCAGGATGGCCAAGAGTGAAATGAGTAAAAATACAGATCAACCCCGAAGATATTGTTTAATCATCTTGTTGACTATGTATTTATTGACTATGATTGTGATGACCTTCCTTTTGTTGTGGTTTTTCCTACATATAACCACACAAGTGAAAGTGGAAAAATGTGATGAACTGTCTATAGACTGGCATCCAAACTTTAACACATACCTAGCTATGAAGCGTGTATATGTAGAGACTATGAATATTTCAAATTGCTGGGTTTGTACTGCTATACCAACAGCATATGGAGGACTGTTGATGTCCGCTGTCCCCTTGGGGATAAATGAGACTTGGGAGAATTTACTTTTTGATACAGGATCTGTAAGATCACAGGACAAAATTGCATTGTATTTGCCTATTACACAGAGGGGAATTGTATGTTTCTATAAGAATGATACACTCCAAGTGGGTTGGAGTAACTGTAACATAACTATATCTTATAAATGCTATATTAAAGCTAAAGATAAAGGCACTGTTTGTAACACAAATTATGATTCATATTTGAGCTTAATGAAAACAACATTAAGTGATGTGCAGAGAAATCCTGTTTTGCATAAACAATTGTCTGTTATAGACAAGAAAATGTTTCATTCAGAATTAACCCGCATCAGTACTAAAGTAGAAAACTGTTATTTTGTTTGTGGGAAAAAGGCATACAAATGGCTACCTGAGAATTGGTCCGGCAGTTGTTTTTTGGGTTATCTGGTTCCGGCTATAAGGCATACTGCAGAATTACCTCTAGGTAAGATACGAAATGTAAGAGATGTAGCCCGAAAACCTGAAGATCCAATCGGAAAACCTGTAAATCCAGTGGGAAAAATCAAAGCTGGTTGAAAGAACCATCATTCTGTGAAAGATAAAGAAAAATTGACTCATATCGACTTGAGTGACAGTGTTATATCCTGGGCTGGAATATTTCCAGCATATGGAGTAGTCAAATCGATCTGGGAGTTAAGAAAGCTGTCGAAGCTTCTCGAAGTAATGAGTAACGCAACTTTTTCTGCTCTTGAACTAGTGACTGATGAACTGAATGCAATGAGAACTGTTGTGCTACAAACTCGAATGGCTCTTGACTTCACCCTAGCGGCGAGAGGTGGTACGTGCGCGCTTATCAAAGAAGAATGCTGTGCGTTCATACCAGACAATCGACACGAGATTAATGACCACCTAGGTAATACAGCAGGTATCGGCCATGACTGAACCAGGCCCAAACCCACTGACGAACTTTTTCCAGAGTCTGTTTGGTGGGTGGGGTTCTATCCTAATGAATATTTTGATTGCTATTTGTGATGGTCTGCTCCTATTAGGAGCATGTGTCTGTTGTTTGATCCCCTGCATCAAAAGATTAGTCAAAGATTTTGTTGATATATCTGTAACTGAAACTTTGTACCAAGACATTGAATTGGAACTATTGATTCCAGATGAAACTTTTTCCGAAATATAAACTAAATGACTTGCCTAGTTAAAAGTCCTCAAAGGAGAAGGCTAGGGGACGATATAACATTGTTTATGTTTCTGAATAGAATAAAAAGTATTAAAAGGGAGGAAAATGTTAGAAAAATATGTATTTGAACATGTATAAAGTGCTAGTTTAAAAGCAAATAGTATATAATGCATTTTATTCTATTTACAATATGGCAATAAGAATGATTTTACATGTAATTGCTTGAAGCTTTGGAGCTGCAGTGTATTTGATCTCTGACCCTGGCAGTAGCCAGCTTAGCAAGCTTATGTTTTTCCCTAATGATTATCTGCTGGGTCAGGAAATTAAATGTATAAGGCATTGAGAATATTCTTCCTTTCTCTGGGACAATTGGCCTTGTGAATGTTACCAAGATAAAGACACAGCTGCTGAAGTAATGTTGCAAGAAGAACAAAGAAGTGTATTACAAGACTGAACCAACTATTATATTCGAACAAGCCTGAAACCTTGAAAGAGTAACATTTACAGAAAGACATTATAACTAACCAGGTGCTTTGCAAGGCTGTATTATTCCCATGGGAAAACTTTTTAAAATGTACAACATCAGCTTTTCTTATGAATACAATATTGTAGACCATAGTGATGTAGGTGCCCTGTGACTAACCACATCAGTAAGGTGGGCACAGCTTGAATGTAAGACTATATAAAATTGTGTATTTCCTGCATCATGTCAGACAAAACTCTGTACTTGTATTTTTTTTTGCCTCCTGGTGTACACTAGTAAACTTTTGCATCTGAGCCTCCTGTGTTGTTATCATTGTTTTTATTTAACAGTGGCAAACAATGGGGCCATGTCCTTGCCATATGGTATAATGGTACTGTTTTTTGCATTTAGACCGAGACCAGCATCTTGGCACCAGCATCTGTTACATCACGTACCCAATGTAAGACTCTGTTGCAGTGTGTTAACATCATTTGGTGGGTCAGTGACAGAAAGCACACAACTTATAGTTGCCACAGCCTTAGTCAGTACCTCCATATGTTTGTGGTAGCGGTTAACATTCATACCTAGATACATGTGGGTTATTTAGGGGAGGCAGCTACCCACAGGGCCTCGACATGTATACATATTGCACACACATAGGCAAAACAGAGTAGGGCTGCCACCTTAACAAATGCCCAAAGTGGGACACTTCTTGTAGTATCGTGAGAGTTGGCAGGATAAACCATACCTATGGCAAGTGCAAAGGATAGGTATTCTCTTGTTCTGACAAATTGACATCTTATTTTTGAAGCATTTCCCTAGGTTATGCTTTGTCTCAGAACATTCAGATATTTCTGATGTAAAATGACTGGTTTCTACAACTATTGCATCTTCTTCTTTCAGCTTTTCCCAGTTAGGGGTCACCACAGTGGATCACCATCCACTCATGATTGGCAGTGGAATTTTATGGTGTCGAGTTGCCAGCCCAGAGCCCAACCTTCCACAGAAGGCACACACATGCACACACTCATGCCTAGGGCCAATTTAGTGTGTCTAATCCACCTACAGCATGTCTTTGGGATGTGGGAGGAAACTGGAGCACCCAGAAGAAATGCACGCGACCACAGGGAGTACATGCAGACTCCACACAGAAGGCACCCCAGCCGAAGATGAAACCGGAGAACTTTGCTGTGAGGCAGCAATGCTAACCGCTGCACCACCCCGGTCACCCTTTCTGCAACTATTGCATACATGTAGGAAATGTTTGTTGTCCTACACTCTTGGGTCTTATGTATTGTTTTAGTTGTTTCCACAGGACATACCTGGCCAAACATGGACTGCAACCTGCATGGTAAGACAGGTGTTGGGCCTAACACAGTCACACTGTGGAAAGAGGATATATGTACACACACACACACACACACACACACACACACACACACACACACACACACACACACACACACACACACACACTCATTAACTGCCCTTATTGAGTGTAGAACTCCTACCTGCCTAGTTGTACATACTATAGCACTACATACATATTGCATGTGCCACGGAGCTTATATGTTTTTGTAGTGTTGGACACTGCTATTCAGGTGGATGACATCTGCAGGTGCTGGGAGAGTTAGCAGGTGTGAACAGGTCCTTAAAATGGTATAACCATTGCACACACACACTCACAGGGAAGACAGCCACACTGCTGCAAGGAGATATGCATACACACACACATACACTCACAGAGTTGCCAGTTTTGGGGTTAGAACCCCTCCCTATCTAGTTATATGTATTATAGTGCTACATACTTATTGCACGCACCATGGAGTTTATGTACTAGGAAAGTGTTTAACTGTGCATCTAAGGTGGATGACACCAGCAGGCCTTGTAAGATAATACAATGGGGGGATTAATGGGCCATCAAAATGGTATAACTATCACACACACACACACACACACACACACACACACACACACACACACACACACACACACACACACACACACACACACACACACACACACACATGGCAGCTACACTGCTACAGGGGATATGCTTCATGCACATGCACATATACACTCACACAGTTGTTAGTTCTGAGATTAGAATCCCTACCTATCTAGTTGTATGCACTACAGTGCTACGTACTTATTGCATGTGCCATGGAGCTTATGTACCTGGAGAGTGTCTAACTGTGCATATAAGGTGGATGACACCAGGAGGCCCTGTTAAGTAATCCAATGGGGGATTAACAGGGTGGAACATGCCTGAAAATGTATTCACATTGTACACACATAGGCAAGACATTCACACAGCTTCAGGGGGATATACTTACACATAAGCACTGAGTTGATGATGTTGCAATTAGAACCACTACCTATCTAGCTGTATACACTACAGTACTACATACTTGTCACATGTGCCACAGAGCTTATGCATCTGTAGAGTGCATAACTGTGCATCTAAAGTGGGTGACATCAGCAGGCCCTGTAAAGTAGGCCAATGAGGGGTTTACAGGTAAGCATATACTTTAAAATGTATTGGCATTGCACACATATAGGCAAGCAATACACACAGCAGCAAAGGGGTATACTTATGCACATATACTCACTAAGATGCCATTCTGGGATTAGAACCACTACCTATTTAGTTCTATACACTATAATGCTACTTAGTTATTGCATGCACCATGGAGCTTATGCTTTTGGATAGTGTCTGTCACTGGTGTTGGGGTGGATGACACCAATAGCTGCTGACAGGGAGGCCACTGTTGTGGAGGACACTAGTCACAGGGCCATAAAATGAGTGGCCATTGCACAGACATAGGCCCTTTGGGTCTGTGTATTCTTTTGTATGTGGAATATATAAGCAAACACACACACACACACACACACACACACACACACACACACACACACAAGGTGGCTGATGTGAGATGAGAACCCCTACCTAACTACTATTGCACACTAGAGCTCACCATACTATTTCCATGTGCCACTGGTCACAGTTGGTGCACAAGTGGTTGCAGCACTAGAACACTCTATGCCTTTCTGTCTGTCTGTCTCTCTCTGTCTCTCTCCCCCTCTGTTTGCCTCTCTATATATGGTGTGTGTTTATGTATATATATATATATATATATATATATATATATATATATATATATATATATATATATATATATTAAATTCAACAGATCCAGATATATCTTATATGTGCCACATACGGATAGATAAGGGTAGTCATGTCTGATGGTGACAGGGAGAGACAGTTAAGGTATACATAGCTGTGTGTATGCACAGAGATATAGGGGCATCACATTTCTGTCATCAGATGTGGGTTCAGACATGAGCTGAAATTAGCTAAGGGTAGGAGCATGCCCAGTATGACCACAATATTACAATTTAGCACTAATAAACTAAAAGCACTACATCCTCATATACTCTCTACGATTACCTTGTCCCCTATTGGTCCTTTTAATTCAGTGATAAAGGAGTTCCCTATACTACTCTAGCATGTCCAAAGGTCAGTTAATTGTTTCCTCTCCAGTCCAGCTGGTGAATCTGGGAATCTTGAGGCAATGTTACAACTGTCTCATGTACAAAGACAACCCTCTCCTCCTCCAAACAGGTTCAAATATATTTGAGAGATGCAACCATATAGCCAAACTGGAGGCCGAGCTCTCTCAACTCAGAACTGGTGTAACCAGTCAGGAGGAGAAGGTAACCTCACACAACACAAATCCAGTCTCACATACTCCTACCACAACAGCAAACCAAACACATAAACACACAAAAACATACTTGGAGGCTCTAAATAAAAATCTGCCTAAGCAGCAGAGACCTCCAAAGCAGACATCCAAGAAAATGCTACCCCAAAACAAAACACGTGCAACACATAGCTCACAAAGTCAGTGTGCCAAACAGTCACAACCCTTAAGGCTGAATAACACACCTGATATACTCGTAATAGGTGATTCTATAGTCAGACACACTGACGTTCCGCTCACCAGGCTGAACAAAGAGAAGGTCACAGTGAGCTGCCTGTCAGATGCTAGGATCCGTCACATAACGCAAGCACTCAGGTCACTCCAAAGCAAGTACACATATGACTCAGTCATAGTACATGCTGGTGTGAATGACCTGAGACGTACCTCCCTCGACTACATGAAAAGAGACATAGAGGAGCTCTCTGATCATGTAGCCCAAGCCAGTATGACCCTGACCTTGAGCAGCATCTTACCCTCACCTAGAATGATGCCGCAATATAAAGACAAAATGATCGATTTTAACAATTGGCTAAAATTGTGGTGTCATTCAAAGGGGATCCAGTGTCTGTCAGCCTGGGATGACATGCTTGACAAGCCACGTTGCTTCACTAAGGACGGCTTGCACCTGTCACCCCTGGGCTTTTGGATATTGGCAAAGGCTCTTGCACCCCCATAGTGCCTTTTTTAGGCAAAGCTTAAAAGACAACCCCACATCCATAGGCAACACAATGAACAAAAAACTAAGGGTAATGCTGCTAAATGCCAGAAGTCTAAACCTCAAGATGCATGCACTCGAAGCTCTCCTCAGTATGGAAAACTTTGATATCTGTGCAGTGACAGAAACCTGGTTCAAGGCTCCAGAAAGCACCCCAGCCCAGGTTATACCTCATATCATGCTTTTTGGCCCCAAATCTCGGACTGAACCACAAAAGGAGGGGGAGTATCCATATTTATCAAGGATACCCCCACCTCCAGGTTAGTGGTGCTGCACAAAGCATTGGAGACCATCCATGTGCAACTAACAGTGGGAAAAACTACTCTTCAGTTTATAGAATGCTACAGACCACCCTCTCAAAATCAGGAATCCCACTCGGCTTTCCTGAAAACATTGGAGAACATGAAGATCTCTCCAAACACCATTATATTAGGTGACTTCAACTACCCAAACATAGACTGGGAGCATTACTCAAGCCCCAACACCCTAGCCCAAAGGTTCCTGGAATTTATAAACTCAAATGCTATGGAACAACTAGTCACCATTCCCACACGAGGGGAAAACATACTCAACCTGATCATTACCAACCTGGGGACTCTATGCTCCATACCAGAAGTAAACTTCTCATTGGTAAGATCAGACCATAAATTAATCTCACTGGATATCCACAACCCAACCCCACCCCCAGCCCAAAAAGCCACAGTGAAAAACTTCTCAAAAGCGAACTTCACACTTCTCAAAACTGAGGTGGAATCCTTCAAGGCCCCCGGGCCAGTGTAAACTACGGCCCAAACTGCAGAATCCCATATAAATGCATTCTATGGACACCTCAAGGAATGCATGGATCATGCTATCCCAAACAAAACGAAGACCAAATTGTCCAAAGGCAGGCGTCCAGTCTGGTGGACCCCAGCCATAAATAAGCTGTACAACAGAAGGAGGAAGCTACTACATGATAGAGCAAAATCCCTAAAAGGGAAGGCATCTCTGATCAGTACTAGCAAAAAATTATGATCCCTCATAAAATCTTCCAAGGCCAGCTTCGAGAAAAAAATTGCACAGGATACTAAAGACAATCACAAGGCTTTTTTTTAGCTATGTTAGGAACCTGGGATGCAACTCCCAGATATGTTCAGAGTTGATTTTAAATGACAGAACATACACTGAACCCACATACATTGCTGACATCCTGGCAGACAGGTTTAGTGCAAACTTCTCCCCCCCCCCCAAAAGAGCAAATATCTATCCCAGCAGAGTGCAGCCTCCCTAACATCTCAGATGCTCAGGTGGAAGCCGCCCTCTCCAAAGCAAAAAACACTGCTTCAATGGGACCAGACGGTGTCCCAGGTTGCGTCCTACATGAACTCCAAGAGGAACTAAAACCTCACGTAAAACTGCTGTACAATCTCAGCCTTACTACAGGATATGTACCCAAAGAATGGCGTACAGCAACAGTGGTCCCTCTCCACAAAGGTAGTGCCTCGACAGACCCTGGAAACTATCGCCTCATAAGCCTGACTAGCCTAGTCTGCAAGACTATGGAGAGGATCATCATGGAACTCATAAACAAAGACATTGAGGACCTACAGACACTAGATCCTACCCAATTCAGCTTTGTCAAGGGCAAATCCTGCCTGTTGAACCTGGTTGACTTCTTTGAAACAGTCACCAAGGCCATAGATGAAGGGAAGGTAGTCCACACATCCTATCTCGACCTCGCGAAGGCTTTAGACACAATACCCCACTCGAGCATCATAGATAAGCTATCCAGCTTAAATATAAACCCCTATGTCACAAGATGGATTGCAAACTGGCTCAAAGACGGACCCACAGAGTCAGAGTTGCTGGAGCCATGTCAGACTCAAAACCAGTTACAAGTGGTGTCCCACAAGGCTCAGTTCTGGGACCTCTCTTGTTCGGTATATATTTTTCTGAGGTACAGGCTAACACGGGAGGACTGTGGCTGACCAAGTTCGCAGATGACTGCAAACTGGGCGCCATAATTGACTTTCCAGCTGACATGAGCATTCTTCAAAAAGGTCTCACAGAGACAGATAACTGGTGCCAGAGCCATGGCCTAAAGCTAAATGCCAAAAAGTGTATTGTCATACCCTTTGGCAAAAACAAAGTGCTCACAAATTACCACATAGGTGGTAACCCATTAAGTACAGAGGAAGTAATTAGGGACCTGGGGACCCAAGTTGATAGTAATCTCTCCTTTGACAACCACATTGCCAAAGTGGTTAGAAGGACCTTCTACATAGCCCACCTTATCATGAAAGGATTCACATCTAGATCAAGGGAGGTCATCGTGCCTTTTTATTCATCCCTCATCTGGCCCATAATAGAATACAATGCCCCTTTTGGGATGTGCCTTACCCGACACCTGCAGCAACTAGAAAGACCCCAAAAATACCTCACAAAGAAGATCAAGGGACTCAAACAGATGCCATATGCTGCTCGGTTAAAAAAGCTCCAGCTCTACTCAGTTGCATACCGCCTACTTCGAGGCGATCTATGCCTGACATATAAAGCTATGTCCAACCCAGAATTAATGGACATGCTCCACCTCAGAAAATCCAAATCCCTTAGAGCCATGCACTCGAGGGACTTGAACCACAGCAGAGAAATAAATAGAACATGCTGGAGGGACAGATTCATAACCCAGAGGCTCCATTTGCTCTGGAATAGAATCCCAGTCCATGTTAGGCAGAGCCCCTCACTGACTCTCTTCAAGAGGAATCTTGATGAGTGGATGGGGGATCGTAGGTTTACCCCAGGGATTACTTCTGTGTCACTACTAGACAGAGGCACAGTAAACTAACCCTAAAAAGGGCACAGTAAAATCAAATCAATGGGAGGCGAAAGCCAAACACACTCGGGCTAGGCTTGTAAATGCCCCAGAGCAGATAGCCTAGTATGAACCTATGAACCTAACCTATACTGACAATGGGACTCCAGGCAAGACCTACCTGCACTCCAGTCCAGGATTTTGTGTGGTATAGCCAACTGTCTGCTGAATCTGATTAAAAAGGCCAGCACCTCCCTGATATAATGCATGTGGGATTTCCTGGCTGTGTGCTGTCCATAATAGCTGACCCATATCTAGGTTGTGTACAGAGTGTATTGGACCGAACAGCGTTGCATAATATTTCCATTACATTTTACATAAGCACTGTGATTTCTTGGTATGTCAGTGGCAGATCATTATAGATTGATGTGAGTAACTGCTGAAAGACATTTGGGTTACCAACTCCATACACAGCAGGGAACCCATGCTGCTGCACAAACTGTTCTATTCTGCACTTTCTACATTTGTCTGGCCATTACTTTATCCTTCTCCTTATATGTGGGCCTTTGTCCTGCCCTGCTCCAGTTCCTGGCTTTGTCCACAGTTGCTGCTCTATGTAGTTGTAGGTATGCTGTGACCAGGGTAAGAGATGTACCACCACACACAGGGTTATGGTCTTCACACCTCTGACTGCCCCTGTTTTGCAGGTTATCCAGCATTGTGCATTTACATCTGCTCTGGTCCTCAGACGGTTTGTGTTGTACTGTTATTATAAGGCTACATGTTGCCCATATTTCTCAAATTCTTACAGCCAAAAATCTAGACAGGGCCATATATAACAGTAGGACACAGGCCCAAACATGGGGACAAGATTTTAATATTGTTCTTACAGACATAGACAGTTGGTAGAATGGTTTTGTATTCGCATGTATTTTCTGATGGGCATGAAGTCTGCATCTCAACTGTCTGTCATTATTTTCTCACAGCATCCTTTATTGATCTGCCAACAGCTTGCCAGAAAATTGCAACATTATGACAAACAGAACAGATATATGAGGCATAAATGTAGACATTCTGGAAAACTCTGGACATTTGTGAGGTATGAAAGGTGTCCACTTACTTATTGTAAGTACTGACACAGTTATGTGATAGCCTTTATATCCTGGTGCTACACTGACTTTTTACAACATGCTGTTGTACTAGCCACCATCTAAGTTACTCAGAGCTGTGTACTGTCCATATCTGTGGCCCCCTGTCCCTCCATTGTCTCTATGTTTGTCTAGCTTTATTGCAGTAAGAAATATTGACATATAGATAGTCTGTGGAACTTCTACCATAGGTGTAGCTCACATGCAAAACAGTAGGTGCAGCCAGTCTCAAACCATGTACCCATCAACCATGGTAATGTACCTAGGCCACTTAGCCACATCAGCCACCAGACAGTGCAGTTTATGTCCTGACACTATCAAGCACAGACATACATAGCACATTGACCCCCTGCATATTGGGGAAATGGTACATGTCACCAGGTTTATTGCATCAGCCCAGGGATTGTGTGGTCTGCTGCTATTACGTTGCAAACATACTGTTACTGCAGCTGTATGGAAACATGGGTGTGTTTGGGGTAGGGCACTCTAGCATTGACAGTCAAGCATGTGTCCTGTGACCTCACTGTTTGTAATTCCCTGGCATAGTGCAGTGGGTTTTGCTGGCTTGGGGCCTACTGCATATTATGGGTTGGCCAGTATTGGATAGAGAGTTCCTCTTGTCCCACACAGCTGTCAGTTGTCTGCTGCTATCCTGGTAACACACTCTATTCCCTTGCATACATGCAGCAGGTCTATACATATGCTACCACAGTCTACTACCACATTCATTGGTTGTACAGAAGAGTGACTTACCTTGTGCCTGCAGCTGTTGAGATAGTGCTTTAGGGCTGCCTCTGTCTGATGCATGCAGTACACAGCCAATACATGGTAAGGTACAGTTTGTGTGATGTTGCTGGCATCGTCTTTACTATGTATGTGAGTCGGAGGGAGGTGTCAGTCCCTAGTACCCTAGGTTGTCAGTGCATGTGCTATGCGTTGCCTCTTTGCCAAGGCCAAGGCATACTGGGCATGCCTACATCTGCCTACAGGGACATGCTCAGGGGGTTCCTCCTCCGAGTCACCCTGTGCCTGTGGAGATGTTGGCACTGGTGGGGGGGGGGCTGTGTCCCCTCCCTGTGATGTTCCTGCCGCAGCTGTTTCTGCAGGATCATATTGTGTAGCATGGCACATACTGTGAATATTTGTGCACATGTGGCTGGTGGGTACTGCAGGGCTCCACCAGATATATCGAGGCAGTGGAACCATGACTTGAGCAGCCAAAACACACGTTCTGTGATGTTCCTAGTTTATGCATGTGCCGCATTATAGCATTCTTCAGTACATGTGTGTGCATTTCTGATGGACGTCATCATCCACGGTTCCAATGCATAGCAAGAATCCCCCAGTAAATGGCCATACAGGATGTCCTCCCTGGCAAACGTCTAGTATAGCTGTGAGGGGTGCCAGATGTGGGAGTCGTGATAGCTGCCAGGGCTGCCAGCACACATCACATATTCATGATAATGCCCTGGGCATTGCACACGACCTGGCAGTTGATGGAGTGATACTCCTTGTGGTTGATGTAGACCCTACTGTCTTCACTAAGTGGTACTTTGATGTGCGCATGAGTGCAGTCTATGGCACCCAGTACCTCAGGGTAGTGTGCTACATGGTGGAAGAGATGCATATTGCTGACCCTCTCATCAGGGGTGCAGGCTAAATAAATGTACTCATTGGCATGCTCTTGCATGGCATCCAGGAAGTGCTGGAGTACTCTGGATACAGATGCCTATGAGATCACCATTATGTCCCCAGTTGGTCTTTGAAAAGTACCTGTAGCTAATATTCTAAGGCTACATATATGTTTGTTTCCATTGGGATAGGTTCTCCTCTGTTGGCTCTAGGTCTGAGTTGAGGGCAGCAGAGCTTGGTGAGTTCCTGTAGTATGTCCCTGTCCACCCTGTAGTGCTCTACAATCTCCAGCTCATGTAGCCCCTGGAAGGTTACCCTGGGCCTGAACACTCTTCTCCTTCTCAGTCTGGGCCTGTTGTCAGCATCAGCATCAGCATTGTCCTCAGCCTCAGGCACATACAGATGCAGCAGAGTAGCAGCAGCCCCTAGCATTTTGTCAGTTAAAATTCCCAAATATTTACCAATGGTGCAAAATATGTGGGAAAATCAGATTGTAGGGTGTATGCATACTTTATAGTGGTATGCTGCAGATGTGGGAATATAAGATTGTGGGGTGTATGCATACATTATAGTGGTGTGCTGCAGATGTAGCTTGCGTGATTGGCTCACCATGCTACATTCCACCTCATAGGTATAGCACTGGGGATTTGAATGGGCCAGTGTCTGTCCAACAGGAGTTACCAGTCATTTCTACCTGATTGGCTTTCCCAGCCTATTTTCTTTTTTTTTTCTGTTTCTTTCACTGCTAAGCAGTGTGGCACGCTGTATAAACCCACTGCGCTAGTGTAAACAATTTTCAGCAGTTTGGACCCACCCCTGTGCATGGGCACCCTTAGCTTTTCTTTAACCAGCTAAAACATGCGCCGTGGGCTAAGCAGAGCTAGCAGAATCAGACACACACCCCTGCTTAGTTGTGCTTAGCTGAGCACAAACAGGCACTACTAAGCTCCAATCTCCTTAATCATAGAACGACACACCCCCTTTTGATGTCTGCTACCTTATTTGCTTCTATCTACATGGTTCTAGCCTTACTATGGGTTGTTCCTGCGGACACAGTGGCCCTTTTTGCTATTCAATAACCCTAGCTCATTTACGTAAACCTAATTGAGTATACACTGGATACTTCACTACACCAGGGTCTGCCTCCTTAGCAACCACTGGCCCCTGTCATTGTATGACTCTACATGTTGGGCACTAAAATGCGATATTTTTGAAAATATCTAATTTTCATTTTTTTACATTTATTTTAATTTTTTTATTTTTTTGCCATAACAGTATGTTTGCATGGTGCTACGTGCCATGCAAATATAATATATGTGTTAAAAAATATAATATTTTTAATGATTTGCATTGGTTTCTGGACTCATTGGCAATAGTTTTGGCCATTAGAATGCCTACAGTGCCATATCCACCCTTTTATTTGGGCTTTTACAGCCCATGTTTAAAATTTACAGTCCGGTACATGGTTTCTATCTGCATACATTTGTTAGACTACCACGGCACCTACATGGGTACCTTTCTGCTTACTGTATTGCAAATCAACCTCATTTGCATGGATTTCACCAACTTATGAGGTGATATGCATTCCACAGTTACTACTATGTCTGCACACTCATGCACACCCCTCCGACCTCTTTACTGGATTGGTCAGCAGCCATGTTCCATGTTGGGGCCATGTCACTATGCCTGCATAGAGAATTGCTCCATGTAGGCTTTATTGAGTTCCCCAGACACTGTGTCCTCACTTATACTGTATAATCACAACCTATGCTGGCAGTGAAGTACCAAAGTGGTTTTCTGTTAGTGATGCATGCAGTTTTGGAATGAATAGCTTGAGTGCAGCAAGTGTAAGATGAGTATATGCAAAAAAAATAAAAAAATAAACAGTTGCTTGCTCATTGTACGTCTGACCCCTGCAACATATACACTGGCATAGACTGAGGCTTTTTGGCTATGTTAGAGGGGCAGAGATGGCAGATGCTGTCACATACCAGAAATTATGGCATGAATCGTGACATAAATGGTACCATTTAGCCCATCTTTTCCTTTGAGCATATCATTTACTTCTGATATAACAAAACCTAACTCCACATCTGTAAGATCTAAAAGAGTAAAATACAACACAAATGCATTTTGCCCAGAAATCACTCATTTACAGCATGTTATATTCACTGTTAATGAGCAATTGAGTACAGTACAGAAAATCATATATGAATCAGCCAGGCACATTACTGGACTAGGTGTGAAGCATTCTCTGTTCTTAGTGACTACTGAAAAACTGAGAGAAGGGTGTGCATTGATTTGCACAGCTTCTAAGGCCATGACTACAGGGGAAGATATGGACCTATTAGCAATATGAACTGCTTGAGACAACAGGATGGCAGTAAAGTGAGCGGGATTTACTCACGTGTAACACCATTACAGGGGGCATGAAAATAAGAATAGTTTGCACAAGAATATTGTTTACTAATTGATAAGATGATTATGTAGAGAAAAGATGGGGGACCAGATGACTATTGATGAGGGTTTATTTATATGGAACTACCACAGCAGAAGAATAGACAGATAGGGAAAAGGACCTACAATATTTTTTCTATTTTATTTCTTTATTAACCAAGTAAACCCACTTCACATAAATGCCTCCTTTCAGGGAAGCCCTGGAACATTGACTGGTTTAAGTGACTTGCTAAAGCTGACACAGAGACTGAGGGAATAAAACCCAAAGCTGAAGACAAAGCTGTTTAGTAGCTCATAGTCTTAGTCCTCGATGTTAAACTTATGCACAACTCTCATCACCCTGAAGTGCAGGGAATTAAATACGGGGAGGAGAATGGGAAGCTAAGGGTGGGAATTGCTTATTTCATAGTAAGTGAAGGCATGGTATTACTACTGTTCAGTCTGTGCATAATAGACTTTACCTTACAGACTCAGTCATCCCATGAGATCTTTATGCTATTCACCATATTCTTGTTGTTTCACTCGTATGCCATAACTAATAGCAGTGTAAGCCTTTTTTCAACACATTTTATCTACTACAGTTGTACAGAAGAATATTGCAGATATTCCTACATGCTTATTGCATTCATTGTATTATTTTGTTTCGCGTTTACAAGATAGTCTGTGTCATGCCTGAAATGGGTCTTCTAACCAGTGCATTTACCCAGTTAACAAATGTGTAAATAGATAAATAAGGTGGGAGGGCTATGTAAGAGTTTATGTACTGTTTTTGTAGCATGCAGTGACAGGCTGCTGGTCATTCTGGCCAACTGTGCCAGCTAGAACATATAGCACAGGCTGCCACAATGCTACCAGGCTACTATGATCATTATTTGACACTGCGTTATGTAGTTTGTTTCTTGGAAGATGTGGCCCATGTATAAATACCTCTGACATATCATGGGGGAGGGGTTGTCATGAATCCCAGAGTCTGTCAGTCCAGACATTCAAAATAAGTTTTTAGTTATCAGAAAAAAAGAAAAAGGCAAACTAGGTATCATAAACAAAAAAAAATGTTCAAAATTATAAATTTCCTTCTGTATATAGCATAGTTCCTATATTTTGAGGTAGAACTTTTTTTGACAATATCTAATGGTCTTAAGTCTAAGTTTTTTTTAAAAGAGCAAATATATTTACCAATGCTTATTCAACAGGTTTATAATTGTTGCACTAAATTTTTTGATATGCAGACACTAACTATATTATACCTTCTTCCCTCCTATTTGGGAATACATGACAAAGATGTCCATTGCAGCAAACTGTTTAGTATTGTGCTCTGAACAAGATGCCATGTAAATAAGAAATTATCTATGTCAGGTGGATATAGTACCCCACTGTAATGTATAAAATATACATACGTATGCCATTTATATCATACATTCCATCATCAGTCACTGGACATATTATAGACAGAAGAAACTGATTCCCTTGCCTTACATTGCCTCCCTTCTAAGAAAATAAAGAAGTAAATTAAAACAAGCTGGTGTATCTAACAGATGTTGCATACAGAATACATCTGCATGGATGGCAAATAGATAGTCCTCATTTTCAGTTACATGTCTGTTAGCACTGCATCACAAAGCTGTCTCTGAAGGTATGACTGACTAGTGATACCTCTCTAACGCAAAGACTGGAAGTGATGAACAGCTTGTTTTAGCCCCTTTCATTTGAATATTTTACAAATTTCTTCTTCTGTGAGTTTTTTGATGATACTATACCATGAGGAAATGTTGTAAGTATTTGGCAGGCCTTACTGGGGAAGTAAATACACCTATAATAAGATTATATTCTGTTAAACTATATCAAGGATAGTCACATCACCAGTATAAAGCAGAGTTGGCCTGGTGGTGTAATGCACTGAATTATAGTTCAGAGGGGCCTGGGATCAATACTTGGCAGGTGTGTAATTTGAATGACACAGTGGTGTGGCAGCAGCATTGTTGCCTCACAGCAAGAAGTTCTCTGGTTTGATTCTCAGGTAGAGTATTTTCTGTGTGGAAAAAACAACAAGGTAAAAAAAAGCAGCTCCAGAAACCAAACGAAACGACAAGACCAGTAAAATCCGTTTAATCAGTTCACTCTAGCGCCTCGGCCACAGTAAGCCTTCAAGGCTTACCGTGGCCAAGGCACTAGAGTGAACTGATTAAACGGATTTTACTGGTCTTGTCGTTTCGTTTTATTTTCTGTGTGGAGTCTGCATGTCCTCCCTGCATTCATGTGGGTTTCCCACCACATTTCAAAGATGTGTCTTCCCGGGCCTCTGGTGAAAATTGGCTCAGTTCCAAGTCAGACTTTCCTGGTAAATAAAAATTAAATGTAGTCACGCAGCTCAACTTACAGTCATGGGAAATCATTTAAATTTGCATTCCAAATAAATTTGGAATGACCTGATGAAAGGAGAAATGGTTAATTTAATAGATAAACATTTGTATTCAAAGATTTAGTCCAAGTTCTTGGCCTGCAAGACAGAATATGCAAAAATGAGGACTTACATATATTAAGTCTGACATTGCTGTGTCTTGGAGCTTCCTCTTTATTGCAAGGTATGGCAATGTTGTAGTTGGAGTTTGGGGGCAGTGCAGGTCTCCACAGTTGGTATGCAGGAGGGCTTGCTGCCTTGCTAAACACAACTTTCAGAGAGACAATTACCAATAGACTCTGTTTTCCTGTATTTTGGTACCTTTTTTCATAATTCCAGGACTCGCAGTTATGAGCTCTCAGAACTACAATGGAAGCTTCATTATAATGGCAGAATTTCTGCTTATTTTCAAATATAATCAAGGAACTTATTTTTATTTATGTATGTGTGTATGTATGCATGTATGTATGTATGTATGTATGTATGTATGTATGTATGTCTTTCTTTCTTTCTTACTGATGACTGCAAAGTTCCAGCAGGGTAGAGTGTTTTTACAGTGGTGGGCTAGACCAGTGAACTCAGAATCATCTAGTAATTAAGACAGTACAATGATAAAATGACTAGCAATTAAATTAATTGTGCATAAGAGAACTGTTGAAACCATATAGCATGCAAAGTGAAAAAATAGTTAATTACAATACAGTGGGAAAAAAGAATTTTCAGGCAAATTATTTGGCAGTTAACACAGCAGCTTAAGTCTCTAAGATGTAAATGGGCTTCTTTCTTTATCTAAGATACGGGGTTTGATTCCTTCCACCTTCATTTGGCTATTGTGTGACTCTGAGTTGAGTTACTTTACCAGCAAAAAGGGACACTTGTGTCAAGTGGGGTTACCCAATTGAAAATAAAATAAAATAAAATATATATATATATATATATATATATATATATATATAGGTACACACACACACACACACACACACACACACACACACACACACACACACACACACACACACACACACACACACACACACACACACACACACACACACACACACACACACACACACACACACACACACACACATACATATATACACACACACACACACACACACACATATATATATATATATATATATATATATATATATATATACTTACTGCGCTGTTTGTGCTGCAGTAGCATTGTTTCCTCACAATAAGACATTGTCCTGTTTGATTCTCACCTAGAGTGTCTTCTGTGTGGACAGACATGCGTGAATGGGCATATCTTCATTGAAGGTTGTGCGTCACAGCTGGCAACTTAGCACGTAAAAATCTAGTGCCAATCATTAGCGGACCGGAGTTCAGCTGTGGTGACCCCTAACCGGGAAAAGCCGAAAGACACAACAACATATATATATATATATATATATATATATATATATATATATATTATAATTATATATATATATATATATATATATATACTTATTATAATTATCTTAAGATATATGAGAAAATGCTGATTGTACTATGAAACATATGAAACATCAGGGTATATACATAGCAGGTAGACCCATGGGATCAGGAAGGGGAGCTAACATCAAAGTATGGAGGTTGTAATGCACTAAACATAAAGACAAAATGTATACAGCAATCGAGAAGACATATACTGTCCATAACTGATGTTATGAAAAAAAAATCTATATTGATGGCATAATAACATAAAGATCAAAGGATGGTGAAAAAGAAAAGGGTAGAATAAATAACAGAAAACAGTGGATATTTACACAAAGTGCTGGAGATAAAAAAAAAATGTAGAATATATAGTTGGAACATAAAGATGAAGTATCCTGAAGACAGTAATGCAGAAAGCATGCACAATTAATGATACGAGCAAGAAAAGCATTGAAACAATGATCAGGATGCCTTCTAGGTGAGTGCAGTCAGGTGAGCAGCCATAAATTTATTTTGGTCCTCCCCATTTTTGAGTATCAGGAATCTCCTCACACTTTTGATTCATTCACTCCCGCACTGGTTGCACCAGGTCACATTACTAACTAAACTGTGAACAAACTGAAGCAAGTTGTTATCTGTGGACAGTTTGAATTTAAAGAAAAAAGAATCTTTTGTCCTATCCGTTTTTGTCCCTCCTGACTCCCAGGGTGTATTGATGTTATTGCATAGACTAAGCATGCTGATGACCTTCTGTTAGAACCCGCTTGTCTTCTTCACTCTAGGGGGTGCTGAAGCCTGAAGTTTCCACTGTGGATCACAGACCCCCTGGACCCTCTGGAAAACCCTTAGCCCCTTACCTTGGTGATAGCTGAGTATGTAACTCCCATACTCCACCTGATTCCTCAGGGACTATGTCAGTTAGCATGCCTGGGTCACCTACACCACAGACAGGGATTTATCCCTTTGTGTTACACAGTTGGCTGAATCAACATCTTTTTTTAACCAAAGAAATAGGTGTGCAACTGTGCAACCGATATAAAGGTTATAACCACCAACAGGTCCACATAATCTTGGGCTATAGCAGCCTATAGGCAAGAAGATTCCAAAATGTACTATATGGCAAAAACACAATTACTTCACATAAAACAATAAAAAGTTAAGAGCTATCGTCCAACAACCTGGACTTCTTCAGAACATTTAAGAATCCCAGTTTCCCTCAATATATACTTTTGTAGTATGAAAGACACTGACAGATTCAACACCCAGGAAGCATGGACCACTTCAATTTTTCATCAACGAACTCTTTTATTCATTAAAATACAAACACTCAGATCTTCACATTTAAACAGCATTTTCCGTGGAGTATATATACCCAGTGAGATTTAATTAAATTGAGTTGAAATCAATTAATTATTCACTTAGTGTGAGAGCATAGTTGGTGGTATCAATTATATACATAAAGAGCCAGTGCAAAACCAAGATAAATTCAGCGTAACATTTATGCAGAGCCATTCACGACTTAAGGTTTCATCAATCAAGATAAAAGTACATATTGCAAAAATATTAAAATGTTGAGATATATTTCTCCAGCGTTAGCAGCTAAGAACCCAATCAGTATATAATAAATCGTTGGTGCTCATAAAAAATGTATATGATAAATGCATAAAAAATTCTAGTGAGACTTAAAGTTTTCTAGAGACATGTTAAATATAAAATATTCTATATATTTCATTTTAAGATTAACAAATAAAATATGGAACATACATAAACACTATTTCTATACAATCTATGAATCTAAAACTTTTAAAATGTATACATATATATATTGAATTGCATGTAGTAGAGAATATATGTATACTTATACATATCTTATTCTGTTTATATCAAATAATAATAAATATTAAATATCAAATATAAAATCCGAAGATATACACAAATATTAATCATGATAGTGTACATATATATATATAATATTGTATCTTAATAAATAAATAAATAAATAAATATTTATTTAAATATGGAGTATACTAAAATGAATCAAACATATCAATTGTATAAAAATATATCAATTGTATAAAAATATATAGAATGTATATATTAGCATATCATATGATACATCTACAAAAAACAATATTCTATCAAATGAATAATTAACCATAGTTAATAGAGTATGGTCTCCATTTGTAGATACAGTATATACATATGAATAGCAAATCTATAGATCTCTTTTAAATCATGTAAAATGAGTGAAAGTAGGAAAATATAAATATCCATATGTTGATAATTTCATTATTTATATATCCTCTTATCTAATACAGGTTTGATACAAATACTCTGATTCAAGCCTGGATGTAAGTGAGCGCCTAATCTTAAAATCCATGATAATTCAATGTTAGCTAGAGTATTCACATTGTCACCCCATCTTTGGTTTAGACCTACCAGCTGTAGTACTCTGAATCTGAAACTATGTTCACTGAATTCATTTATGTGTTTCGCTAAGGCATTCTTTTCATTATTCTTCTTTATTTCATAGATATGATTGTATATCCTCTGTTTAAATTTTCTCTTAGTTAAGCCAACATAAAATGCTTCACATTTTGTACATGTTGCTAAATATATCAGATTCATAGAGTTACAGCTTGCATAAAATTTTGGTTTAAATATAAAATCCATTTTGGGGTGTTTATATATTTGTGTATCACTGATGTATCGACACATGTTGCATCTTGTACATGGAAAGGTGCCTACAGTCTTGAAATGTGTCTGTTTATTTAACGTGCCCTTACCCTCTTTAAAACATAATAACCTTTTTAAGTTAGGCGAATTCTTGTATACAAATTTTGGTTGCTCTCCTACTATATTCCTGGTGGCTTCATCTGTAACCAAAACCTTCCAATTGTATTTAATTATGTTCCTTAGATCAAGGTTATCATTTGTGTATTGCATTATATATGTTACTCTATTATTAACACTTGATGTTACCATTTTACTCACTTTATATTTTGTGAAAGTTGTCCTATTGCTCTGTGCTGACTCAACTACAGTATCTTGTGTTGAAAGAGTTTCATTCTTTATATCTTGCACCAATTTTCTATTGTAACCTCTCTCTAAAAACAGCTTCTCCATATCATCTGCTTCCTTCATTAACACTTGCTTGTTACCACATAGCCTCCTTATTCTAATGTATTGACTCTTAACTATGCCTGGAAACACATGTCTAGGATGCATACTGTTGTAATGTAGGAGGGTATTCCTCCAGCACGGCTTCCTATATAAACTAGTTTCTATCTGGTTTCCATTAATTATAATGTTAATATCTAGAAAACTGGCCTGAGTATACGACCACTCCATGGTAAACTTTAAAAACTTAGTGGTAGACTCTAAATATGTTAAAAAATCATTAAAATCATTCAAGGTACCTTCCCATAAAATCAGAATGTCATCTACAAATCTTCTATACATTCTGATGTTGTTCTTATATCTTGCATCATTAAATAAGATATTTTTCTCCCAGTTAAAAACCACTAGGTTAGCATAAGTGTTCGCAACAGGAGTGCCCATGGCTACTCCCCATCGCTGTAAATAGTACTTGTTTTTAAACATAAATACATTATTTTCAAGAACTATTTGTAAAAGAATAGACAACAGAATTTGTTCATCTGTGTCAAAATCTGTATCTAAATTAAACACTTCCCTCATGGCCTGCAAACCATCTCCATTCGGTATGCTGGTGAAGAGGTTTTTAACATCTAGGGTTATCAAAATGCAACCATCCAAAACATTTGTATGATTCATATTAAACTTTTTAATATCGTCCAATAAATGATACGTATCTTTAAGAATATTTAAATAAATATTTATTCATTTATTTATTTATTTAATCATTAAGATACAATATTATATATATATGTGTACACTATCATGATTAATATTTGTGTATATCTTCGGATTTTATATTTGATATTCAATATTTATTATTATTTGATATAAACAGAATAAGATATGTATAAGTATACATATATTCTCTACTACATGCACTTCAATATATATATATGTATACATT
Source organism: Protopterus annectens (assembly GCF_019279795.1). Classification (NCBI taxonomy): domain Eukaryota; kingdom Metazoa; phylum Chordata; order Ceratodontiformes; family Protopteridae; genus Protopterus; species Protopterus annectens. The sequence goes on from NC_056744.1 coordinate 1,031,443,101, forward strand.
TTAAAAGTTTTAGATTCATAGATTGTATAGAAATAGTGTTTATGTATGTTCCATATTTTTTGTTAATCTTAAAATGAAATATATAGAATATTTTATATTTAACATGTCTCTAGAGAACTTTAAGTCTCACTAGAATTTTTTATGCATTTATCATATACATTTTTTATGAGCACCAACGATTTATTATATACTGATTGGGTTCTTAACGCTGCTGAGAAATATATCTCAACATTTTAATATTTTTGCAATATGTACTTTTATCTTGATTGATGAAACCTTAAGTCGTGAATGGCTCTGCATAAATGTTACGCTGAATTTATCTTGGTTTTGCACTGGCTCTTTATGTATATAATTGATACCACCAACTATGCTCTCACACTAAGTGAATAATTAATTGATTTCAACTCAATTTAATTAAATCTCACTGGGTATATATACTCCATGGAAAATGCTGTTTAAATGTGAAGATCTGAGGAAGCACACTTAGGTGCGTGAAAGCGCTTGTCTGTTTGTATTTTAATGAATAAAAGAGTTCGTTGATGAAAAATTGAAGTGGTCCATGCTTCCTGGGTGTTGAATCCGTCAGTGTCTTTCATACTACAATGGTTTCCATTTTTGGCTGCAGATTCTATTGGGACCATCTGGTATATTTTACATTTCAATATATACTTTTGTAATAAATAGGTAAATGGGCTCAATACAAATCAAATCAAAATCTTAAAGGAATACATACCACTAAAAGTAGTAAATTTTGGAATGTTCTTGCCTACAGACTGCTATAGCCCTAGAATACATGGACTTGTTGGAGGTTATAAGATTTTTTTTAGTTTTAACTGCATATCAAAACTTTTTTAGCAACCTTGAGAAGTCAGTATTTAACTTCTCTGCTACTAAGTTGTCAGTAAAATAAATATATGCTAAATGTACTTTCTCAGTGGAGAATACAGTGCACCTTATGGCCCCAAGAGTGCTTGAGACTGGATGCATCTCACTATTATCTAGGGTTAGGTTAGGGAAACTCCATGTTTAGATGCTGAAATCAACTTGCAATCATCATTGCTGAATGTTGGTACCTTATGTTTACTGTTGGAATTAATTTTGGAAAGTACATTTTTTACTTTGGCAATCAAGTTTATAAGCAAGACAGAAGCATGGCTACTGAGGACAGCAATAGACCCTAGCTATGGGGACCTGAATGTAGTCCAGTGGGAAGATGAGTAAGTGCATACATCTGAATTTAAGATACGCTGTGTTTTTATCAAGTTAATAATAATAATGATTGTGTACTGTGGATTTTTCCTAGATGTCAGTTTCCAAAGTCTCCTCATTACATTAATGCCATTGATGACTACCTACACTTCACATAGTAATTAGAGGAAACTTGTACTTACTTTCTGCATAAAGCTGTGGCAAACAAACTGGGCTATTTGTGCTGCAGTCTGTTTTGCTTGTTAAAATTTAAATTATAAATTGTTAATAAAGCCTTGGAATATATTGGACTAGTAGGAATTTAGGAAGAGTACTTTATAAAAGGGCATTTATAAAGGCAACATTTACTGCAGGGTTCCAAAAGGAGAATATCATGGGGTAGCAAGGCATGTCAAACATTTACCCATACCCAATACAGTAGGGAAGGACTCCATTAGTTCTTAGATAGTGTATATCAATGAGGCAATGTCCTTTGTCTGATTCCAAAAGATGAATTGGGCTTACAATGCCTCCATTCTAAAAATGTTTTACATAGGCTACGCATGCCAGTGTAAAACCCAAATACATCAGAATAACTCCTTGACATTACTCAATCACTTTATTCACAGAAAAACAGCACTTATAGTTAAAGTTTTATGAACAACATATGCTTTAGAAGTGCATCTGAACAAAAATTGAGCAACAAATTTTAACACATCATGCAGTCATTTAAAATTCCACCCGCCAAGAATTTATAGCTTAAGCTGTCAATACTTCACTTATATCCTCATGCACAAACCCTTACATGTTGCCCTAAATACTATCTGATGTTTTCCTTTTGTATATATGTACATAACTGTTGTTTATTATCCATGTTTTTGCCAATGCATTTGCAATTGCTAGATCTTATAATTGACAATGTACTAGTACTACACAGCTCAATCTGCAGCATTAAAAAAAAAACAACAAAGGGCCTTGAAAAGTAGAAATATCCAGCTAATTATCTGGACATCATATTAGAATAGAATTTGAATACCAAATAGTATATGACTCTTCCTGCTTCCAGTGGGGATGTAAGATACTACTCAGAAACATGTCCAAACAACAGAGTGACAAATTTATGGAAAATTATAAGCACATCATCAAAAAGGCAGTGTAAAATCTGTAGAATTTAATGAACTCTATTGCAAAATTCTACAATACATGTTAATTTATTTTTACTTCTAAAAAATTACATGTAAGTTGTGTCCTATTTCTTTAAATTATTGGTGCCACTAGTATGTTTATCATATAATGTGGGTTTATGTGCACGAAATAGCTTCAAAAATCATGTGTGGTGGGAGGATTCAGAAAATTGTGTGAGGAAGTAAATCAAGCCTGGCATATCTACAAAAATAGGTACATCATGTCCAAGGGTAAATAACTTCAGTGAATTGGAACATTCCTCCAAATAGGAAGAATTCAGAGGTCTGACTGCAAATCTTCATGTTTATTATAATCCCCTCATTTATGAACATAGCCATAATTCCTTCAGGTACAGTCTATAAATAAATGTAAACAGTTCATAAGAGAACTAATAGTGTGATTTTTTATATGTTAACAACCTCTTGCTGCTAAATCCTCAAATTAAACTAAATCAACATTACTAGAAAGGTTTGTGCATGCTACATCAACAATGCATGATTTTAAGAATACAGAACATTTATATTCCATTCCATAAAGTTAAAGAAACAAGAAATAACTACATTCTGTTTATTACATAATCCATCATATGTTATCATGTTTCACTATTATTAGCATACCTGTACTGTATGTATACACAGCTATAATAGCAGTGTTATTCTGTATTTCTTTTCTTTATGCTAAATGGTCTGGTTTGTAGCTGAAAAGGGTTCTTGGATCATATTACTTACTCAGATAAAAAATGTTAAAATAGAAAGACAGACAACTAGCTAGTTAGCTACATAGATAGACAGATCCAGCCATAAATAAATAAGCAAATAAATAAATAAATAAATAAATAAATAAATAGTACTTAGCTCTTTGTTAATAGTCAGTGAGCTTGTTGGTGCAAAATGTCCCTGTACAGATCCTTTTAATATACTGAGTAGAAAGTGTTGTTCAGACATGAAGGAGTATTAATGTTAAGATCATCACCTGTGGCTATTCTTTCCATGAACTTATATATAGTTACCTAGGAGATTGTCTCTTATATTATCATCTCATAACATAATGTTTTTCTTTCTTCAGGTGAGCTCCTTCAAACCCAGAAACTTCAGTGACTAGACTGCATTCTGAAGGGTGAAAGTCTTCAAATGTAAATCTCAATGAAATCTATGTTGTTTTTTGAACTATAACAGCAACTGTCATTGTATTTTGAACAATCTGTTTCATTGTAGATTAATTGTTGGAATCATGCTTATTTCTTAACTGGGACCAGAATAATGTTTCCTCATAGTTGGCCATGATTACTAGAGAATAACTTAGATGGTTTATTTATTCTTCAAATGAGTTTCTGCATTGATTAGAATTTTAGTGATTGTATATTTTGAATGGTCATAGCTGTCAGCTATAAACATAAGTTAATAACTTTTTTCTTTTTGTACTACAATATCATATATTATTGTTTTCTTTGGTATCAATCTCTATGCAGACTCTAGAATAATTCTAATTGTCTGAGACAAGAAAAGAGAAATTTTCTCTTGGATAGCAATAACTGCTAGAGCAGAATCTTACTTGTTTTATTCTTCTTGAAATAAGTTTGAAAATCTACCAGAGTTTCAGACTCTCTGCTGCATCCTGAAGTGTAGGCATCCTCCAATGTTATCTAAAATTTATAGCTGTGCTTTTTTCCTGAGGAATAATCACTGTAGTCATTCTAAGTGGCCAGAAGGGACTAAAAGAAAGAGCCTGCATCTGAGACAGGCCATAAAATTGTTAGACTGCATGTAGTCATGGCATGCATGTAAGTGATATAAGGTGTTAAAGTTCGGGAAAAAAGAAATTAATATTTTAGATATCAATTAATTTTGTGTTTCAGTTGTGTAATTTATAAATACTAATAATAGCGTTTTCTTTGGAGTAACAATCAAGTTTTGCACTGCTATATTCTAAATGAACACTGGGGTATTGACTTAAGAGTCTGTTTTGCCAAATGGATATACAGCAGTAAGTGACAGAAAAAATCACAGGGGAGGAAGAGGTGTGTTTTTTCTGATACAGGAGATATGATATTTGAGAGACATTTCAGAGCAGCATTTTCAACAGTACTATAATCCATTCATTCCTTTGGGATGAGGCTCAAACACAGGAGGTGTGTCACAATCTGCAAAGGGATCAGGGTTTTCTCATTTAACCTAATCCTTTCTCCTGTGTAGATTCCTAGTAAGTCTCAATAAGTGTAAAGGGTCTTTTTGAGGGTATGTAGTCCATTTCCATAAGTGATCTGTCCCTCGAAATTATACCATATGCCATTTATACTTAATGAAAATTATCTGAAGCCAGACTGTAAATTTATAAAGCTTCAGAGGAGCTCCCTTTTTAAAAGACAGAATACAATTTGTTGTAATTCTATTTCTATGCTTGTTTTTATAAGTCACTACCTAAAGTACTAATTAATTTAATACCTGCAGTACTAATGAATAAACATGACACTCTAGTCTGTCATGTACATGGGGTAGTATGTACTCCTCACAGACCATTTCTGAGAGTGTTAAATACAATTTTAAATATTCTTTAATCTACATGGCTATTGTTTTGTAAAAATGTCAGTGTTATATATGTGTACATTTAATTCCAAGTATGTATTTAGGAAATCGTTGTGAATTTATTGTATAAAATGTTTGCTTTAATTGTTTTTTGATGTCCTGTTTTTATAAGCATATATATCTATATATGGATGATGAAAATCTGTAATGAATGATCATTATGAATCAGATTACTGTAATACAATATGACGTGCTTCCTTTTCCTGCCTACTGAAATCCCATGATGATCAGTAGACAAGAAATATTTAGAAGTAATAATGTATTACTATATTGCTTACATGAGATATTTCAGTCCTCGGCATTTGTAATGAAAATGAAAAGAAAAATTGAAAATAAGAGAAACATACTGTTCCATCTGAGAATTTATACACTATGGTATCTGTAAAGAAAGTGTCTCAGGATATTAAACATCACATTCCAAGCTGAGAGAAAAAAATACATAACAAGCACATATACTAGGCAGAATAAAAGCCAATATTACGGTTATGAAAAACAAATTAAGATACATAAGCTTTAAATTATAAAGCTATATTGACTCCTTTAGACATTATATAAGTATTTACTTTTCCTAACCATTAGGCATTTACATCCTAGCCTGTACTCCATGTTTTGTTCATGATTCTTGTATATTACAGCAGTACAGTCTCTTGACAGAAATCTGTGCCAGGTCTGTTGTTGTACTGTACTGTAGTGACAGTAGTATTCAGACCTATACTATTATAAACTATAAGAATCATGTTTATTAAACAAAACACAGTTTCTAAAAACTGGTCATGCTTATGCCAAGGGGGGAATATATCTATATCTATGCTTATATTTATATCTGTCTCTCTCTCTCTCTCTCTCTCTCTATATATATATATATATATATATATATACATATATATATATATACACACATGTGTGTGTGTGTGTGTGTGTGTGTGTGTGTGTGTGTGTGTGTGTGTGTGTATATATATATATATATATATATATCTATATATATATATATATATATATATATATATATATATATATATATATATATATATATATATATATTGTTTAAAAGATAACTACACTAGTGTGTACCAATGATGACCTGCTAGATTTGTATAAGTAGCAGAACTATAAAAGAAGAAGCTGCATAAAGAGAGGTTATCTAATTGCCCAAGAGTAATGAGCATGTGCTACATGTGGTGGCAGTTTAAGTTAAGTTGCTAAGAAAAGTACATTCAGAAAATGTATACAATCTATTATCATAAAGTAACATAGAAATTAACTCTAAACTAAATTAATACTGTGCATGAGACTGATAAATACATTTCATTACTGCTTTATAATGGATAATGCAAGATTTACTCATTTCTGGTACAATTTACTCGAGATAAATATCTACGTGAATAAATAAATAAATAAATAAATAAACAAAAAACAACTTTTATAAGAAGGGGTTCATCCATCTTGTTGCATATTTCTACTAATTCTTGGAAGTACAGGTATCATTGAAATGCACTGCTCATCTGAAATGTTGACCTTCATGTTTATGCACACACAGTAAATCAGATATGCATAGATAGCTATAAAGAATGAGGTCCTAGACACCATTGAGGAGGACCCTAGCCAAATTTCCCCACAGCTCTGTTTAAGTGACTTGCTCAGAGTCACAGAGAAGGAATGGGAAACTGAGAGGAATAGAAACCTAGACTACAGAAAGTAGCCTGTTAGCATTCCATAATCTTAATCTCTAAAATATCTCCCAGATACATTTCAGGTATATTTTATGGATTACTATCATGAACGTGACATTCACCAGCAAGAACGGTCATGTTTCCGACACATACCCTCGACTCATGCATATTAATTAGGTCCAATGGTCGATGCAACAACATCAACAATGTTTTGTCGATATTATTATCAAAAGCTGCCATTGCCAACCATGCTTGGTGTCCCTGCCTTGTTGATGATCCTATGAACTGACGAACAGCTGTACGTCAACATTCTGACTGTCACTACTACCATGTTCAAGGAGGTGCCTGTCATTCAACAGACTTTGCACCTTTTGATTGTAAACCATATTTTATACCACTAATGATATGGCAGCAATAGAATGAATCCAAGAGTTCTTAGCATGTTGTTTTAAGTGTAAGCATGTTTATTTAATAGTGCAAATTTGTTCAATTTAAGGTTGTATTCTGTTCCAGAACTGGACTTTTTTATTGTTTATTTTCATGAATTTACTGCCATGTCTTAATGGCTACAGCTTCAAATTCACTTAGGGATATACTGACATTATATCTTTGCACTGGTAGTTATAATTTGCCACCATTAAAAAATCTTCATTTAGCCCAACAGATAGCCATGTAATGGATATATTTAGAAAATGTGTATAATACTATGGGGGTATTTAGAAACAAACGTCCCACTGTTGAGCCATTGTCTGCAATACTACATTGATGCCCACAGTGCCACAGATAGTTCTGGCCGTGGCTGATCTACCTTTGCCTCCATGACAGGGACATAGTTGATGCTGACATGTACACAACCATGCCACATGTCTATATTAAATCACTGAATGCTTAGAAAAGTGAACGATGATTTATCGACCCCATGTAAGTGAAAGCTTACAAACTCAAACACTTAGAACAACGATTTTATTCCAAGGGAAAAAAATCTCTGTTCCAAAAAAAAAAAAAAACACTGAAAACATAACATAAAGTGGGGGGCTTTGCCCCCCACACCCTGTGCCCCCCCCACTTAAATATACCAACTCCAAGATCGCACTACAGTGACGAAAACGGCAAAGTGATGAACGCAGCCAAGTGATTTCTTTCCCAAGGAAAGAATTTGCTTATATGCCGCTTCGTCATTTTTGCCTTTTTGTCTTTTCAAGTTCGACCAAGACACATTTGAAAGAATGCATCTTCGGTCATCTAATAGGAACCCCCATGCCACATGGGAGCTTGTAGACATGTTATCCTCACATGGAATCACATGGGATGCAAGGAATGCCTATCCTGGTGGACATTAAGGCCTGTGTAGCATTAATCAGCCAGGTGTTATGCATTGCATAGGCCATTGTTTACAATGTGTCTGTACACTATCCCAACAGCTCCCATGATTCACATCTGGTGGACGTATGAACAGCCTCATCCATGTGCTACAAGCTGCACACCACCAGATGGAACCAATGGTGTGGACCTGTATGAGTCTAACTGGCTGGCCCTTCAGGGTGAACCCACAATGGAGTCAGAGTATCACTGGTCATGACTATGGACAATGGCCCTTCAGGGTAAATGATGGCCATGCCACTGCAGATGGCCTCTCATGGTATCATGCAGCAGATACCACCAAATGAAATAGATAGTGTGGAACTGTGTGAGCTTGACTGGCTGGCCCTGTTGGGTGTAACCAGAGGAATGTCAGCCATGACTATTGACTTGCCAGTGCCTAGGGATTAAGGTACCTATGAGAAGTTTGACAAATGGAATAGGAACTAGAGTCAAGTGGGACTGCTGTAGAGATCTGTCACATGAAACTGCACTATGCAGATGTCTTTAGTATGGCCACAGCAGGCAGTGGCCCCATGCCTCATGGCAATCTCAGTGGATGTCAAGAGGTCCACCAGTGCTCTCAGCATGTGTTTGTGTTCTCAGTCCCAAAACATAATTTTAGTCTACATGCACTGCAGGCATTCATGTATATTCTCCTTCATACCATGTATGGGAGCAGCATCTGTCTGTTTGTATATCACTAACCTGCAAATGCACTGATTTTTGCCTAGGGTGACATCCTAGTTTGAGAATGAAAAGGAGTCATTGAAGCATCAGCCACCAATTCACCTCTGCCATGTGCAGTGTTATGTGTGTGTGTGTGTGTGTGTGTGTGTGTGTGTGTGTGTGTGTGTGTGTGTGTGTGTGTGTGTGTGTGTGTTTGTTTGCATGCTAACTCTTTAGTAACAGCATCACCACCACCACCACCTGCTGGCTTGTATGTAGGAGAGAACTAGGGGCCCTGCTAGCAGCTGCCAAGGAAAAGCTAAATATCTCAAAATAGCAGGGTATTGGAAGAGTATCAATGCCCCCTACAGGTGCAGCTGCTGATATTGGAGGTAGTGGGTTCCTCACTTTTAACATTGCTGGCAGCGTCACAGAGTTGAATGATTTTGCTATGTGTAGGCTGACATCATTGTCAGGTACTGGTGATGTACTGGCATTAGGCATACATTGTCCTGGTGCACTCGACACTGCACATTGGCATCTGTGAAGGCAGACAGAGAGTATCCTGTGGCTATGGTGATACACAGGTGACATCCCACCACCCTATGGCACAAGCAGTAATAGATGCTAAGAATGTATAAAGTCAAAGGACACACATGTACCTTACAGTGCAGGTTATGTCTGTTGTATCCCTGATGTAACTGGAAGACAGACATACAGCACTGACAGTGGTGAGCCACTGTGTTATGGTATTGAGCTGTGGGCATACCAACCTGGTATGTCCCCAACAGATACATGCGGTATCACCACAAGTCCAGCCTCTGAATCCGGGAATCCACTCCATAAGAGTGTGGTTGCTGTCCCCAGACAGGGTGCTATGTGTAGGTGGTACTTGACTGTCTTCCTACTGTGGCCATTGCATCCCTGGCAACAGCATGCACCTTGTTTTGTGCATGCAGCCTCATATCAGTCACCCCACATTGAAGTTATTGTGCTTACCTTTTATGGCCACTGATAACATTGATATCATGCAGCAGGTTCTGGCATACCTAACCTCCAAATAATGTGCCAGTCTATCATTATCCACCACCTGCTTGCCATGGGTGCATAACACTTGGAAAACAACCTCTATCTCTGCTGGGGTAACCTTCTTCAACCTTTGATGCTCCTTTGCTCTCATGATGGCACCTGTACACCTATATATGCAGCTATGATCAGTGCGCATTTGCAGACCTGACTCCTGCTCCCCATAATGGCATCTGTCCATGCTGAAACTATGCAGATGACAGGTGACATGGCTGATATACAATGCTTAAAGAGGGCAGGCCACACCAACCTACCAGGCAATGACTTCAGGTACAATCTCTGAACTGCAGAAAGACTTGGAGCTCAACTCTGTGAAGTTTAACATAACAACTAAGATTAAGCACTTTCATCATCTAAATAAAGACTTCATCAAATCCTAAACATCCATACACACAAATTCACTTAAATTCTACATCACGTAAAAACACCCCATTTAATGTTCAAGTATAATCATTTTTTTTAAACTCACAAAAAATTTCATATAATATCAAGGGCTGTTTAAATGAAAAATATATATATATATGTAATATCCACAGTTAACTGATTACTAAAAATCACAAAAATATATGCACTTATTAAATGTGTAGTACCCAAGTTTTCAAAATGCATTTCATGGAAACACTTATTCAGACCTGGTGGTTCAATTGTATTACTTCTCATCTGATCTCTATGGAATTCTTCCAATCACCACCCCATGATGGTACCTTAACCCTTTCAAATATGGAGAAAGAAAGAAAAAGAACACAAACTATTACAACTCAATGAGTGGCAAGCAAGCACACTCTTGTCATCCTGTATTCTAATAGTGTAATAGTGCTGATATGTCCCTTTTTGTTCCATTTTACCTATATAAAAAGAGTGATATACGTCACATGCTGCCACATATACTATCCTTGTAGTACATGAACATTCCCCTTAAGTCTCTGTTTTTGCTGGATTAAGAAAATCTGCTCTGTTTCCCTGGTATTTATGTGTGGTCATTGTTTACAATGCCCACATTATTTATTTTAAAAGATCCTCTGTCCATAGAGGTAGCCCCTTTTCTTTACAATATGTTCTTAATACTGGGTTTCTTCTTACAGATGATTTTTGAATGCTCCATGCCTGAAATACATGGGGTGTTTGTATAGTTAAAATCTTCCAGTGTTTTATAAAAAATGTCCCTAATATTGACAATGTCTAATGAGAAAGGTACTATTAATGAATTTCAAACCTGTTGTTACTGTCATTAACTGAGCCTGTCCTCATTTGAAATTCCTGTTTAATAATAGGGCAGAACGTAATCATTTTGCCCTCAAAAACTTAATATGAATGCCCCATACAAGAGGCACAAGATAGCCTGTCTCAATAAACATACTAATTAGTTTTTCAGTTTCAACACAGAAATATCTATCATCACAGGTTCATAGGTAGGTATTTGGCTGTAGGCCCTAGGGCCTATATAAGCCTAGTCAAAAAGGTACCCTGGGTTTCGCCACCCAAGAAAATTATTTTCCTGTTAACCTACAAAGTCTGATAGACTGACTTCAGACCATTCCACATTTGGTGTTGTGGGTGGTAACTAGAATAATGCAAAAACTGTTACTGTAAGTTTTAATGCCACTCAAATTGTCTTTTTAATAAATATATCCAGGTAGTTAATCTTTCTTTATATCCATTTGGTAGGGGAACTTTAAGAAATCTGTTGTAGTCTCAAAAAAGCTGACACATTTTCTAATTTCACTCTCACTCACTCCCCCTCCATATAACAAAAATATCTACCTAAAACATGTAATAAGCTATGCATTTGCAAAAGAATTCACTCAGAAATACCATTTCAAGTCACCCATCTTAAAATTGTGGCATTTACAAATACTGAGGCACATCCTGCCCCATTGCCATGTCTTGGGTCTGTCTAAAGAGTACTCCATCAAAGGCTGAAAACAGAACCCTTACATTTAGACTCAGTGAATAATCTTAAATCTATCAAGGTCTTAGCTAAATCAGCTTGTGCAGAAGAAAAAATAGAGAAATTCTTCACAAACAAACCATATTGAGAAGTGTAGTTAAAAATATTGTCACAGAAACAGTACCTTGGGATATGTACTATGGCTGCTAGCCTTGCTATTTCCAGGACTGAGATGACTGTCTATGCCATAAAAAACTGCCTGTACACAGTGGCCAAGAAAATGGAGATATAGGCAGAGAATAAATCACTATAATTTTGATAATCAGGAGATACTTTACAGATTTAGGCTGGACATGAACATTGTCAGAGTCTTAGTGAGGATGTATAGCAGCCACAGGGGCACTGAGGGGATGTGTGACTTTCCTTTCATAGTGGATACAAAGGTGTGTATAACTGTCACTAAACTTGCCATGAGGAGATTCCAGAAACAGACAGGGGATATGTTGGGTATCTCACAGGCACTTGCCCCAAGGATACTTCAGCAGTTCCTGTACTCTTGGCACATGTGAATCAGTATATTTATTTTCCGGTGTCACCTCAAAACTGAGTCAAGACTATGCTTGCCTTTTATATGCTGGAACATTTTCTGAGTTACTCAGTGAAATAGATTGCACCCATGTTGCAGTTAGAGACCTGAATTGTCAACAGGATGAGCAGGTACATCAGGACGGGCTAACATTCCATCAATTGCCATGTAGTGTGTGATTCATGGTGATGCCTCGCCAACATCTCTGTGCAGCATCCTGACAGTGCAAATGGCTTCCATATCTGTCACACTAGCTCACTTTGCCACCTCCTCTTGAATGATAGGATGCTATGTGGTCATCTTGTTGGTAACTGGAAAATATTTTTGTTTCTTTTGTTTATTTTATTTAAGTAGTAATTCATGGTAAAATGTATTGCTCATTACTTAACTCCCTTTTCTTTGTTCTGTTTCCCCTAATTTTCTCTTTTTTTTGTTTTGCAGAATATATTCTGCTGAGTTGATGTTCTTAAGTATGCACATACTACATCTACACTTAGTGTAATCTTTCTGAGTAAATACACAGCATACAAATGTGGTAAGGATATACTTGAATGCAAAATGTATACCCTTAGTATAGTGATTCATGAATCTGGCCCTAAATGTCATGAAATGATGCATGTAATAAAAAGTGTTGTTTCAGTATTTATCATGAGCTCATACCTTGCAAATGAATGAAAGTGTATCATGTTTTTATTTATATTATGCAATGTTTCTCTGTTTTAAATATACCATATATAAACTGACTTAATGTTCTCTGTTAAGGTACTACACATAAGATTATTTAATTTTGTCATACACAAAAAATTGTGTCTTCAGAGACAAAAAACATAATTTGTGCAGTGTTGAGGGTGAAGTGGCAGCAGTGTTTGTTTACATGGCAGGATACTCATTTCAGTCTTTACTGTTTTATTCATGTTTGCCTGAATACTTGTGTCTTACTACTTTTAAGCTGTAGGTAATTGCAAGCTATAACAATGGTAATGATCTACTTGATGCAGAAGATCCTGCAGCCACTGATCTGACTGTGCTGCAGGACTAGACCCTTGAATTAAAGGTTCTGGTAGATGAATGTTGACATGGCCTGCATGTACTCTGTTTTGCTAGTTCCCCCTATAAATTACTGTATTTTCTTGAGAAGTACTTGTAGTCTCATGTAATCTGTCCTCATGTGTCCAGACAGTAATCCATCCTCTTCCCCTTCCAAAACTGACTCCTACATGAGTCTGACATCTCCTAACTAATGTATAAATAGAGGTGGGCATAGGTGCTTGGTCATCATACTAAGCATTGGTGTGATCATGGCATTATTCCTACTCACTGCCATTTCCATGTAGCACTGTAAATCCTCACATACACCTTGGAGGATACTGACCATTTACAGCTGACTCTCTGTGACAGTGTTCTGAGCCCTAAGAATATCACAGCACATGTGCTGCTGGGGTAGCCAATGCTTTATGTGTTTCCTGTGTATCTGTGACAACTTACTGTATCTGGCTCCCCTTTATAAAGGTATCACTGTGAATACTGTTACCTCTGAATTTCTACCATAATGCTGAATGTTTTCATCTTGGGTTGGAGTTAAAGGTGCAGAAGTGCATGAGTTTTCTCCATGTACAACTGTGAGTGCAATGTCAGCATGTACCTGACTATGTAAAGCTACCAACGAACAAAATCAACGAATGCCAGTTCCTTCAGTGTCTTGGGAACCTGTTCTCCAATCAGCAATAGCAGAAATCCTGAAAATCTTTACAGAACGCCAAGCAACCAAAAAGCAATAAAAATCTGTCTTATTAACATCCAAGTTAACTTCCAAGTTAAGCGCTTTCACTTACATCACAGTAAGCTTCATTAGAACTACGAAACTCTAACTGACATACTTTTAAATAACTTATTTGGCACCAAAAAAATACAAAAACAGCAGTCATTTAAAGTGATACAATAAAAACTACTAAACCTATAATATACAGCTGTACTGAATCTATGACAGTCTGTGATATCCTAAAATTACTTAATAAAATGTGTACAAAGTCTCATAAATCTTTAAAAAATGTTTAATGAACCTTTTAAAAATCAGTTCAAAGCTAACAAAGGTTTAATAGATATAAAATCATTAAGTCCGGGTGGGGTAGAGGCATCAGTAAATATTTGCCATAATAATTCTTTATAAGATAATAGTCCCTTAAAATTGCCCCCCCCGGAATCTATAACAACATTATCCAATATTGCAAATTTAAAAAAATGCCCTTCACCACACTTATTTACATGCCCATATAAGGCATTGTTAACGTCCTTGGTTTTAATACTGTAAAGATGTGAATAAATACGTTTATTAAATTTTCTTTCTGTTTTGCCTATATAATATCCCGAACAAGCCATACATTTAGCAATATATATAACCATTTTGGTTTGACAATTTCCATGCTTAAATCTAATTTCTGTTTGAGTGACATTCTTTAATATAATCTTTTCAACCTCATATATAGAACTACACTGTCTACACGCACCACATCTAGTAGTGTGCTTTTTATTGTCAACCATACACCGATACCCTCTTTCTAAATAGCTCTTAATATTCTTTCCCACTTTATTAACAAACTGGGGGCCACTACCCAACACTGAGGCAATGTCTTGATCTGCAAGAATAATATTCCAATTATTTTTGAATATGTTCATAATTTTACCTAAAAATGGACCATATTCCAAAATACATACTCTCTTAAAAGTAGTGTAATCTTTTGTCATTCCGTCACTATAATTATGAGTAGTATTACTATTATATGTCATTATATTATATTTGTGGTTAAAACCTAATAGGGGTTTGTACTTACCACCCCATTCACTAATGAAGAAATTGCTAACTTTAGACATCAAACCACTATCATAACCTCTTTCCTTAAATAGGGACGTAATGTAAGATACCTCTTCTAACATCTCCTGATAGTCTGATGTCATCCTTATTGCACGAATAAGTTGCCCTTTATATATATTAAGAAATTGTTTTTTAGGATGATTACTAGAATATTCTAGATAACTATTTGAAAATGTATTTTTCCGATGTATTCTAGATTTAAATGCATTCTCACATTTGGAAACAAAATTGTCAAGATAAGGGACACCAGTATAATTCTTAGAATAAGTAAATTTGAGATAACCACTACTCTGATTTATAAAATCCAAAAATAATTATAATGCTGTTTCACCACCTTCCCATAAGATATAGATGTTGTCCAGGTACCTAGCATAATATTTCACATTTTTCATATATACACACTGGTAAATACCTGGGTCTCTTCCCAGTCTAACATAACCAGGTTCGCGTATATGGGAGCACAAGCTGCTCCCATTGCTACACCCCTAGTTTGTCTGAAAAATTCTCCTTCATAAAAAATGTAGTTGTAATCGAGTACCAAAGACATCATATCTACCAACAGGCAATTAGTGTCCCAATCAATATCAGCATATTTCCTAATGCTGTTAGCAAATGCATCCAGTCCCTCTACTTTAGGTATACTAGAAAAGAGGTCAATGACATCTATCGATACAAACAATAACTCTTCTTTACATAAATGTATGGGATAATTTTTTAAGAAATCCCATGAATCCTTAGCAAGGTGAGGTACTTTTCCATAAATGTGTTTAAGAGAAACATCTATAACAGAACCTAGGGGGAAGGTTTTCGATCTACTACCTGATATTATAGGTCGGAAAGGGGGGTCCTCTATTCCTTTATGAATTTTAGGAATTCCAATTATGGATGCCAAAGTTGGATACTCAACTTTAATAAATTTATAAGTGGTTTCTGTATTCCTTTTAACTATGTAATCCTATTGACTATGTAAAGCTCTGTCACTTCCTGCAGAGTTACTAACATGTTGAGAGGAGTGAGATCCTGACATTAAACTTAGGCACTGTGTGCCACTTTCCTCAGGCTGCCTCATAAATATAACTGTCTTATCATCATTATTATCTTCAACAGTCTTTCTGCTAATGATATCCTCCAATCTTTTTTGGTATAGTGGAATTGTTTATTTCCACTGCTGACTCTGCAAAATATCAGTTAAATACCTTACTAATCAACAAGTAACATACAATACTAATTACTTATTAATGAGGTGTGAAGAACACTTACCATGCACACTGCCTTCATTATCATTGTGTATAGAAGTGGAGGGTTCACCTGTTAATAGTAATGGTTGTGTGGTAAATGTAATCATTCCATGTAAGCATTCAATCCTCTATATAAGTATATGTTACTGTTTTTAAACTAGCCTTCCTGAGCAGGCATGTGTTGCTGCTGCAGACGTTGGAAATAGCCAGTGTCCACCACACCTCTGATTATTCCAGTCTCATTATCATCTGTGTCAGAGTCATCCCCATGAATGGAGAGGAGGTATTCCTCATCTAGTGTTAAAGGGGAAAGTGTAGGAGGTTAACCCAGTACTAGTACAGGCAATTGAATTCTGCCTTGCCTTTGCTCTGGCACATCCTATTAATCATTAACTCCCTACTTGTACCATGTTTCTTCCACCAGCAGCATAACCACTTGATTCCAGGTCTTTATTCTTTCAGGTTGTTTGGACCCCCTTTTCCAAAAAGATGATTGCAGTATGCCCTAAGGGTTGGCATGAGGATGTGGTTGACCTCATGGTTAAAGCTATCCTTTCTGTGCCTTGATCCCTAGTTTTGCATCATTACTGTACCTAACACAATATGACAGTTTGCCAGAGTCATACATAAAAATAATTTTGATATAATCATCAGTCAAATGACACAACAATGAAAGCATGCCTGATATCATTACACACACATGCAAAAAAAAAAAAAAAAAAAAAAAACAGATTAGATGATACAAAACCCATAATTATATGCACATGCAGAGTATCAATCCAGACAGCTAAGGTTGTGTTGAACTAATGTTTGTACCATCATGAATACATTCACAACAGTATGGCAATCTGTTTGTTAACAGATTGTATTCTTCCCATCGCTATCCTGTATTGTCATTTTTCATTCAGGACTGACACTCAGAACTCCCTAGAAAAGTACCATGTATGTTGTACCATCATCAACATTTCACTATTTCACAATTAATCACTGCAAACTATTTAATTCAATCTTGTGCGCACAATCACTAAATGACAACAAAATAAACTTTTCCGTCTTAGTGATGACTATGTATTTCCACTGCTGCTGCAATGAATTTTTGTTTATTCACAAAAGTCATCCAAAAATGTGCATAACAGTAAAGGATTTTTTTCAAGTAAACCCAGTAATCAAATATTTCAAATATTATTGCTTTCTTTTAAAAGCCTGCATTTTCCTAAGCCATTTCCCACCTAACTTGGGTAATTACAAGTTGATGTGGTGGTGTTAAACTTATTTATGTAAGTTTTTTGAAATTTATTGTTTTGTATGCAAATGAGGCCCCCTTATGCTTATCTCTATGAATCATAGTAATATGAAAAAGTGTAAGGCAACTTAGTCATGTAGCCAGGCCTTGGATAGACATGACTATCGCTTTGGGTACATGTTAACACACTGGGAATGGTGGCAGAGTCTGCAGCAATCTGCAGCAATCCCCTGAAGCCCATGGAAATGCATGGATAAGCTCACTTATTCTCTAAGTTAGCAATGTTTAGAAAAGGAAAAATGCACAACCACAAAGCATAATCTCTGTCCATTCAACATCATCTGGCACACCTTACCATCTCAAATCAATTAACATTTTGTAAAAGCTGATACTGACACACATAAATATGTATTTCAGCTGAATTAAATAAACAAAAGCCAAAAAATGCTGATGCTCTACTGCAGAAGGAATGCATAAAGAAATTATTCCTTCCCGACATTCAGTTGTAATCCCCCAAAATGGTAGCAACATCAAGGCACATAAGTAGTAACAATTGTAAGTATCTTACCCACCATATAAATGAAATATAAATGTATTCCTTTAAAAAAATCATGTAGGTAACAAAGCATTTTTGATACATTCAGACTAGCCAATAATAACAGTACCAGATCTAATGCCCATGCTTGTTAACTGGGTTTGCTTAGGGTGATGTCACACCCCAGAGGGAGTGGTTCTAATCAAGTGACCCACCCTGCTCATCTTTTTCATTCTGGTACTGGCACTTTGCATTATAGCAGCACCTGCAAAGGTATGAGGCCACGCTCCAAGTAGGTCTGACAAGGAACCTAAAATTATGTTTGCTTTCTTAGGGATTCTTACCTGGATAAGACTGAATCCTGGATAAGAGGTTTGGAATGGAAAACCTGATATCTAGTAGGAGCTGGGTGAGCATCTGGGAACCTTGACAGGGATCTACCTTTCAACTTCTTAGCACTAAAAGTCTGGACAAAGCCTAAAATAATGAGAGGACAAAGGCCCAAAAATAAGTACAAATTTAAAAAAAAAATTGCTGTTGTAAGCTTAGAAAGCTGCTAGAATAAAAGGATGTGTGTTAAGATGATTTTTTCTGAAAGGAATGAAGTCTGAAACTCAAATGTATATCATTATTTGGTGAATTTAATCCTCAGCAATTTGTCAGAAAACCACACATTTTATGAAGAACAGGCCAAAAATATGAGGCAAAAATCTGGATGTTCTGCAAAAATCTGGACAGCTGAGAGGTATGGACAGGGATCCCCCACTGTGGCCCCCAGTGCTGACACAAGTACAATGGCCTACAAAAGCATAAGCCTGACTAGCTGGCTGGGTGGGTAGATCAGCTGATAGCAAGAAGGAGCTCTACATTAATTTTTTTAAAGCATATAAAAATTACATTAAAAAATAAACTATAAAGTGTGACATAAATGAAGGTATATGCTACAAAAAATCTATAACTGTAAATATGCATCTACATGTAATTGTAATGCATAAAAAACCTTACGTATATGTATACAGAACTCAATCTGTAGCCAAATAGGGAATGTTTATGTGATATTCTTTTGTACATAAACACAATTGTATACTTATGAGTAAAGAAATATATGTATGTATGTATGCATAGATATGTCTTTTAAAATACAGATTTACGTCTGCATGAGTGCACTTACGATTATGTTTTTGCATGCAAATAAATGTATGTATTTACATACAAACAAAAAATATTTACATTACCATATAATTTCATGGACAGTGGGTATTATCTTAGCACTTGTAATACATACAGGCAGTTTTGTAAAGAAATTATTTTATTTGTGTAGGCCAGAAAATATTTATTTATATGATAATTGCATTAGACAGCCATTTCTTCCTCCATATTAGCTGCACATACAAGATATCTGAACTTAGTCAGGCATGACATCCTAGCCAGAGTAGATGTTGGGGTGGTAGAGGTTAGATTATCTGGGGAATGACCAGCACAAAGTTTAGTGAGAAATAAAAAGCACACATTATTGTCATGAAATATATGTACTGCATCCATCTGTACCATTAAATATGTTTTGTTTAATGAAGATTGATTTGGAAAGAAGTTAAAACTTCCTTTCATTTGTTATGTTCTTATATATTTACAGCTTCAGCCTTTGAATAAAGAAAATTCATAGTGTATTAAGTAAAACAGCAACTTAAGTATGCAAATCATAGAAGTCAAATTAGAACCTGCATTGAAAGTTTATGTAGGATTCCAGACACCTCTGTGCAGACATATAAATGTGTAACAATTTGAAAGAGGATGCTCTCCTACTATTTCATCTTAGCTTAAAGGAAATATTGGTACAGTATGACAATGTCTGTTTTATATTTCAGACAGGGTTAAATGTTTAGAGAAGTAAACAAAATATACTAAGCAAGTGCAACGGTAACAGCAATGCCTTGCAGAGCAGTACTAGTGGTTGGTTGGTCTTTTCGGCTTTTCCCGGTTAGGAGTCGCCACAGCGAAAATCTGGTCCGCTAATGATTGGCAATCGATTTTTATGGTGCTGAGTAGTGGTCATGACAGAAATATTAAGGAAAAAAAATCAGAGACAGGTAAACAACCATGCTGTTATGTGTTTTATATGTAGGTGAAGAGGAAGTAAAATACAACTCATAGAACACTGGCAAGATTGAATGAGGATGCTGATAAGTATGAATAAAAACATTAACATTTAAAAACAGAAACCTTAAGTAATAAGTGCCGTTTTCTGTCTTTAACTGATTTCCCTACTATAATTGCAATAGTATTTATACACAAAGAAAAGGACTAAAGCCCTTTCTGTAGGGTATTGTAGCCAAATCTGTATCTGGCAGAAATGTCAAATGTATTACCATTTTTTATGTTAACCCAGTATATCTCATTAGTATAAGTCAAATGCAAATGTAAAAACTACAAAACACTTGAAAGTATTGCACTGATTGTTCCCAAGTATGGATAATTCTTTCTCAGAGATTGTGTTTTAGTTGAATAAAGATTTAATTAAAGTAAAATTCACTGCTAATAAAAAGTGGAATAACATGTAACATTATGTGTGAATTTACTGACTGCATTTTTTTCTTTGTCCCCCCCCCCCCCTTGTCTTGCTTTTTCTAATTTTAATTATATGTTACTTTGTCCTTCTTTATTTTCTTTCTCTTTAATTTCTGATAATTCTTTTACATGTCTATAATCCTTAGGAGCAGCCCAGACATGTGCCTCCCAAGTTAGGGAATGTTCACCCTCTGCCCATACAGGAATGTCCTCACAAGGTCAGGACAGTGGCACTGCTCTTGAGGCACCCTGGCATGTGACAGCCTTGTAAGCCTCACTGAACAGGGGCTTTTGGACTTGGTTAAGGATGTGGTTAGTGAAGTAGGTAGTGGACAGATGCCTTTGATCAGTCCAGGCTTCTCTTCAGCAGGTAGTAGTTGTCCTGTTGGTGCCATCCACCATGCCACTGCAGGCCCTTGCCCCCTCAGAATTGGGGTTCTCCACTGAAACATCAGGCAGTGGAAACATTTGATGTCCTGTGAACCAGACATTCTTGTTGGCCTGGACTCCTCATTACCTGCTATTCCCCTTATCCTCCTTCTTACACTCGCTAACCTATTTCCCACACAAACTACCTTTGTATACAAAAACATGAAAAAATAGGAGGGTCTATCACCCAACAAAAACATAGTACCTCTCCTCTCCCACTTCCACCATCACAGCCTTCTTGATGTTTTCCTTTTGTGCTCCCCTCTTTGTTATGTCTTTCCTTTTTCAATCTTTCTTATCTCCTCCCTTTCCTTTCTTTAAAGCAATCAGCAGGTATCCACATAAGGACACCCTTATATAAAATAAATTAACCCCTGCATTTTTTTAATATTAATAATAAAAGCTGCATTGTCCACCTTAAGTTTTTCAAACATTGCACATATTTGTGTTCATCCTTAGTATCTGACTATCAACAACATTATACAGTGTCTAAGGCTTTCATGTAGTTCTTTGCATATACTTGACTGACTTCAGGTACTTTATGCTTTTGCCATAAGTGAAGGTGATTGTTAAAACACCTTTGCATTTACTTATTCAGCATGAATAACCTGCTCTTATTATATTTGCATTATGGAGTAGCAGCGCTCTTTGTGGATAACCGCTGTGCTAATATGAAACTTGGGATTATGAATACCACTTTACCACCTTTAGCACTGATACTCTATAAATGTGAACTACCTTAAACAAAAGTATAATCTTTAGTATCTATAATACAGCCTTATGCAAATGTTTACTGAAAGCTTTACTTACTTCAAGTTATTAACATAGCATCATACCTTTTCTTAATAAAATCACCCCTCTCTCTGTTCAAGAACAGCAATATACAGATGTCTTTACCTTTACTAAAACCAAATCCCTTTAGCCAAGGTGGATTTTTATATTAACTTAACCAATAGATGACTATACTTTTATCCAAGCCAAATAACTTTTGTCAAACAACCTTTATGTATTACCTTGAGTATTTCTAACTGAATTCATTTAGCCAATAATAATTGGTAAAAAAGTTAAATGCCTCCCGCACCCTGTCTCATATTTATGTTTGGAAAACTTTTTCTTTTTTTCTTTCGTCTTTTAATTGAAATTTTATCCTTCAGCTTTTTTTTTTTTTTTTGGTAGATTCTCATGAATACATGCCAGAATATCCCCACTAGAGGCATTTTCTTGCTGTAAATCCTCAGATCTGTTAAGGATGCCTGCTGTCAACTTCTCCTCTGCTTTAACCTTATCTGTTTTTAGGAGACTTATTGTCTTGTAGCTCAAAACTTCCTTCCATCTCGTATTTTTGTAGTGCCTTTAGCTTCTGAAACTGCAGTTACAAAACATATACACCCTATGCAATAATAACAATTGTGAGGCATTGCAATGAGTGCATTTCCCTGTACAATTTTATTTTGCATATCCATTTCCCACAGATATTTGATACATTCTTTTAGGGCAACTAATAAAATATGGCCCCCATCCCAGAAAACTAAATGGATTTAAGTTACGCCGTGTAATAAAAAATGTCATTACAAATTTTGACAGAAATTACATAGTGACTGTGCCATCAGTTCCACTTGTAAGTATGAAGTATGCAAGTGATAACCAGCTCCTTTTCACACTCCTGTAGGAGTCAGCATCTTTTTATCTAAAACATCAGCACCATTTCTTTTTGACACAGTTGTGACATCTACATTAATTTAGCAAATCATTCTTGAATTGCAGAAGAATCTGTCAATGTCTAACTGTAACAAATGTTCTGCAATAAAAACTAGTCCAATGTACTTAGCTTTTCTCATCTAAAATTGCCCCTATGGGTTCCAAAACCATTCTGAAGAAAGCAATTCTGTAAGAAACTTCTTTATTTGAACAAACAGAAATGTAAATTCCCTTTTTTGTACATATACTCTGCTGTTCTGTCTGGAAGTCACACTTTCTACATAAGGACACGTTGCTTGTGGCAATATCAAATCCTTGACCTATGAAAACAGTTCTGTTCCTAGTAAATTTATTTATTTATTTTATTTATTTTATTTTACATTTGTTGATCGGAAGTGTTCGACTGAGCAAAAAGCCCTTTTTCAAGCGGAGGCCCAGGGAGAAAACTCCAGGCATATAATATAAGAAAATTAAACAATAATAAATTAGACATGCAATATAAGAGGAAAAAGAGTAAACCAAGTATTAAAAAGTGTAAACCAGGAATTTATTGTTCTGCATCTTTTGACTCCCACTGCTGTTGTCTGTCTGTAAAATGCATTTATATTGCTACTTTGTTCATTAACACTGCTCATGAGGCTGCCAAATACCTCTGGTGTGGTTCTGGCTTCTTGATGAGTGCCTGAAGGTCAGGAGCAGGTAGCTCTTCCCCATCCAGATCAGTCACAATCATGGAACTGTCTCCAGTCAACTAAATACTCTGCACTTTTGCAGGGTTACCACCATTTATTTATTTATTATTTATTTATTTGACATTTGCTGACCGGGTTAGTCCGACTGGGCAGATGCCCTTTTTCAGCGGAGACCTGAGGAGAAAAGCTCCAAAGGATACAAACATGATAATGTACGACAAAAGTAGATAAGCAAAACAGAAGAAATACAGTATATAAATGGTAGAACAAATTAAAATGACAAAATATGATCTAAAGACTTATCAGGTACAATAAAACAGTTGTAATTATATATTCACTAAGAATTAGGTTCACAAAATTGTCATAGGTTTTAGAATAACATACAATATTAATTCTGGGTAAGATGTGTTGAAATACAGCCTGCATTTTTGACATGAGTGCTGGAGGTTGATTTAGAGCCATAAAATAGATGTTGAGATTAAGAAGAAGAAGAAGAAGAGGAGAAGTAGATTAAACAGGATCACAGCAGAAGCAGGTCCAAGAATTTAATAGGTGCTCTTTTAGAGTTTTA
Source organism: Protopterus annectens (assembly GCF_019279795.1). Lineage (NCBI taxonomy): Eukaryota > Metazoa > Chordata > Ceratodontiformes > Protopteridae > Protopterus > Protopterus annectens. The sequence continues at coordinate 1,031,467,154 of NC_056744.1, forward strand.
TTGACGCATGAATCCCAATTCCCAGGTGACCCTCCATGAAAGCAGAATGAGGAACTCTATCTTTATCAGAATCACATTATTAAACAAAAGAAATAACAATATATGTTCGTGGTCTGCACTCTTGTGGGAGGAGAGGCTGGACTCTGCCCTTCTGAGCTGGGAATTTCTGGTTAAAGGCTTATAGTGCATGCATATCTGAACTGCTTCTTACTGAAGTTGGTGCACCTTGTTTGCTGTGGCATAGACTGGATTCGGGCCTGCTGGATCTAGCTTTGTTTGTGTAACTTGAGCACTAATCCAGGCATTCTCTAAAGTATTCAATTGTATTTATTACTGCTTGGTAGTAACTTGATTAAAGTGTAGCTATCATTCTAAGTCTTTTGGATTAAGCACTTGGGCTTCAGACCAGTTGTTTTACATTAGGAAGGTTTGTGGCATGCACTGTGGTGGCAGGACAGGTAGCTTTCATCCTTCTAAGTTGGGAACTGCTGATTGAGAGCCAGTGTCTGTTATTCTTAAAGTGTATTAGTTCTGGTTTAAGCACTTGGGCTTCAGGCCAGTTATTTTACATTAAGAAGGTTCATGGTCTGCACTCTTGTGGGAGAAGAGGCTGGACTCTGCCCTTCTGAGCTGGGAATTTCTGGTTAAAGGTTTATAGTGCCTGAATATTTGAACTGTATCTTACTGAAATTGGTACAACTTGTTTGCTATAGCATAGACTAGATCCAGGCCTGCTGAATCTAGCTTTGTTTATATGCTTGTTGTTTGTTTGCTTGTTATTTCCATGGAACGCTAATTCCACCTAATACACGGCTTCTTAGCGCTTCTGTGGATCACTAGTGATATCTGCATTGCTTACTGTACTTATTTCCTTGTTTCACTTGAAAGAAAGTTACTTTGCATTTAAATTACCTGTAGCATTGCACTTAAGTTACCTGGCACTTGCTCACTAAAGCAATTATATAAGTCAGCACTAAAAATTAAAAGCACTACACCCTCACTCCCCACTGGCCCTTGTTTTCAATTATTAAGGAATTCCCAATATTATTCTAGCATGTCCAAAGGTCAGTTGTCAATCTCCTCTCCGGTCCAGCTGGTGAATCTGGGAATCTTGAAGCAATGTTACAACTGCCTGATGTACACAGACAACCCTCTCCTTCTCCCAACAAATTCCATCACATGTGAGAGATGCAACCATATAGCCAAACTGGAGGCTAAGCTCTCTCAACTCAGTACTGGCATAACCAGTCAGGAGGAGAAGGAAACCACACTCACTACAATTCCAGTCTCACATAGACCTACCACGACAGCAAACCAAACACATAATCACACAAAACATACTTGAGGCTCTAAATAAAGATCTGCCTAAGCAGCAGAGATCTCCAAAGCAGACACCCAAGCAACCGCTACCCCAAAACAAAACACGTGCAACACATATCTCACAAAGCCAGTGTGCCGAACAGTCACAGCCCTTAAGGCTAAACAACACACCTGATACACTTGTAATAGGTGACTCTATCGTCAGGCACACTGACGTCCCGCTCACCAGGCTGAACAAGGAGAGGGTCACGGTGAGCAGCCTGTTGGGTGCTAGGATCCGCCACATAACACAAGCACTCAGGTCACTTCAAGGCAAGTACAAATATGACTCAGTCATTGTCCATGCTGGTGTGAATGACCTGAGACATACCTCCCTGGACTACATGAAAAGAGACATAAAGGAGCTCTCTGAGCATGTAGCCCAGGCTGGTATGACCCTGACCTTGAGTAGCATCTTACCCTCACCAAGAATGATGCCACAATATGAAGACAAGATCATCAATTTCAACAATTGGCTTAAGTACTGGTGTCATTCAAAGGGGATCCAATGCCTGTCAGCTTGGGATGATATGCTCGACAAGCCACGATGCTTCACTAGGGACGGCTTGCACCTGTCACCCCTGGGCTTTCGGATATTGGCAAAGGCTCTTGCTACCCCCATAGTGCCTTTTTTAGGCAAGACTCAAAAGACAAACCCACCTCCATAGGTATCACAAGGGATAAGAAACTAAGAGTAATGCTACTCAACGCCAAAAGTCTAAACCTCAAGATGCATGCACTCAAAACTCTCCTTAGCATGGAGAACATCGATATCTGTGCAGTAACAGAAACCTGGTTCAGGGCTCCTGAGAGCACCCCAGCACTACCAGGTTATACCTCATACCATGCTTTTTGGCCCCAAAACTTGGACCGAACCACAAAAGGAGGGGGAGTATCGATATTCATCAAAGATACCCACACCTCCAGGTTGGTGGCAAAGCACGAAGCATCAGAGACTATCCATGTGCAACTAACAGTGGATAAAACTGCCTTCCAGTTTATAGCCTGCTACAGACCACCCTCCCAAACCCAGGAACCCCACTCGGCCTTCCTGAGAACACTGGAAAATATGAAGGTCTCTCCAAAAACCATTATATTGGGCGACTTCAACTACCCAAACATAGACTGGGAGCATTACTCTAGCTCCAACATCCTAGCCCAAATGTTCCTAGAATTTATAAACTCAAATGCTATGGAACAACTTGTTACCACTCCCACAAGAAGGGAAAACATACTGGACCTGATCATCACCAACATGGGGACTCTATGCTCCAGACCAGAAGTGTATCCCTCACTGGTAAGATCAGACCATAAACTAATCTCACTGGATATTCACATCCCGACCCCACCCCCTGCCCAGAAAACCACAGTGAAAAACTTCTCTAAAGCAAATTTCACACTCCTCAAAACCGAGGTGGAATCCTTCAAAACCCCCGGGCCTGTGGAAAATACGGCCCAGACCGCAGAATCCTTTATAAATGCATTCTATGAACACCTTCAGGAATGCATGGATCATGCGATCCCAAATAAAACCAAGACCCAATCCTCCAAAGGCAGACATCCTGTCTGGTGGACCCCAGCCATAAACAAACTATACAATAGAAGGAGGAAGCTACTAAATGATAGAGCAAAATCCCAAAAAGGGAAGACACCACTGATCAGTATTAGTAAAAAACTACAGGCACTCATAAAATTGTCTAAGGCCAGCTTCGAGAGAAAAATTGCACAGGACACTAAGGATAATCACAAGGCTTTCTTTAGTTATGTTGGGAACCTGGGTGGTAATTCCCAGATATGCTCAGAATTAGTCCAAAATGACAAAAAATACACTGAACCCACAGACATTGCCAACATCCTAGCTGACAGGTTCAGCGCAAATGTCTCCCCCTCCTCCCCACCAAAGGGGCAAATATCTATCCCAGCAGAGTGCTGCCCCCCTGACATCTCAGATGCTCAGGTAAGAGCCGCCCTCTCCAAAGCAAAAAACACAGCATCAATGGGACCAGACGGTGTCCCGGGCTGCATCCTATATGAACTCCAAGAAGAGCTAAACCCAAACATAAAACTGCTGTTCAATCTCAGCCTTACTACAGGATATGTGCCCAAAGAGTGGCGTACAGCAACAGTGGTCCCTCTCCATAAAGGTGGTGCCTCAGTGGATCATGGAAACTATCACTCCATAAGCCTGACTAGCTTGGACTGCAAAGCTATGGAAAGGATCATCATGGACCTCATAAATAAAGATATTGGGAACCTACAGACACTGGATCCTACCCAGTTTTGCTTTGTTAAGGGCAGATCCTGCCTCTTAGACCTGGTTGATTTCTTTGAAACAGTCGCCAAGGCCATTGACGAGGGGAAGGTGGTCCACACAACCTACCTGGACCTTGCAAAAGCCTTCGATACAATACCCCACTCGGGCATTATAGATAAGCTCACCAGCTTAAATATAAACCCCTATGTCACTAGATGGATTGCAAACTGGCTCAAGGACAGAACCCACATGGTTAGAATTGCTGGAGCCATGTCAGACTCCAAACCAGTTACAAGTGGAGTCCCACAAGGCTCAGTCCTGGGACCTCTCTTGTTCGGTATATATTTCTCGGAGGTACAGGCCAACACGAAGGACTGTGGCTGACCAAGTTCGCAGATGACTGCAAACTGGGTGCCATAATCGACTCTCCAGCCGACACAAGCATCCTCCAAAAGGGCCTCATAGAAACAGACAACTGGTGCCAGAGCCATGGCCTCAAGCTAAATGCCAAAAAGTGTATAGTCATCCCCTTTGGCAAAAACAAAGTGCCCACAAATTACCACATAGGTGGTAATCCATTAAGTACAGAAGAAGTAAATAGGGACCTGGGGACCCAAGTTGATAGCAATCTCTCATTTGACAACCACGTGGCCAAAGTGGTTAGAAAAACATTTTATATAGCACACCTAATCATGAAGGGATTCACATCTAGATTAGGGGAGGTCATCGTGCCTCTTTACTCATCCCTCATTAGGCCCATAATTGAGTACAATGCCCCTTTTGGGATATACCTTACCAGACACCTGCAGCAACTGGAAAGACCCCAAAAGTACCTCACCAAGAGGATCAAAGGGCTCAAACAGATGCCATATGCTTCCCGGTTAAAGAAACTCCAGCTCTACTCAGTGGCATACCGCCTGTTCAGAGGCGATCTGTGCCTGATGTATAAAGCCATGTACAACCCAGAATTAATGGACATGCTGCACCTCAGAAAATCCAAATCCCATCGAGCTACGCACTCGAGAGACTTGAACCTCAGCACTGAAATAAATAGGACATGCTGGAGGGACAGATTCATAACCCAGAGACTCCCTTCACTCTGGAATAAAATCCCAGTCCAGGTTAGGCAGAGTCCCTCATTGACTCTCTTCAAGAGGAATCTTGATGAGTGGATGGCAGATCGTAGGTTTACCCCGGGTATCACTTCTGTGTCACTGTTAGACAGAGGCACAGTATACTAACCTCGAAAAAGGGCATAGCAAAATAAATTTAAAATGGATGGCGAAAGCCAAACACATTCTGGCTAGGCTTATAAATGCCCTAGGGCAGATAGCCTAGTATGAATCTATGAGCCTATATACATCTTTTAAATCATTTACAGTATCTACAGAGGAATTTCTCTGGTGTCCCGGCCAAATGCTCCCCGTCTTTATACACATATTCTGTGTTCATACCTGAAAATGAGGCTACAAACCTACATGTAAAATGAAAGAAAATAAAAACTAGAGTGGCATAAACTGTATTCATTGATATTTTCTTTATGTTATGTTATGTTATGTTATTTATTTATTTATTGACATTTGATTACCATGAAACCCTGACTGGGTAGGAATGCATTTTCAGGGGAGGCCCAGGGAAGAACACTGCAATGTACTACCAGACATTTTAAGAACAATAATTTTACAATCTTCAAAAATAAAACAAAAGACATCTACAGCTTAAATACTTATACTAAATTAGACATAATATGAAAACATTGGTTAAGACGAGGTATAAATTATATGAGGATGGTTTAATGTTTAGAGAAATATTAGCCAGTTTATAGAGAAATTAAAGGTACGTTAGTATAATACAAACAGTAATCGTAATATGATCTGAGAGAAAAGCAGGCTTATGCTATATTTAGACATAAAGCCAGTGGAGAGAAACTGAAGTAAGAAAGTCAGTGAAGAAGGGAAAGTAAGACGATGTAAGGTATGAATAAGTACTTGTTCACATTTATTAATATACTTTATTGTGGTGTTGAGCAACAGCAGAGCCAGATTTTGACTAGAACATTTTTCAGAATGGTTTTGAAGCATGGGAGAGAGAGTACTGACCTGATGGATACAGGTCAGGGGTTTCAGACCTTAACAGGTATGAGTATACACAATGCTCAGCAGATTTGATGGATTTGTGGACAGACAGTTGTTTTTGGTCACTGCATCGTAATGACCAACTGGGAGATAGTTATGTAGAATGTTATTTAGTGGTGGACAAGTAGATGGATGCTGGATAATTTTATAGGTGGTAAGAAGCTGTATACATGTACATTTATGGGGTGTAATTCTAAACTATAGGTTTTTAAGTGCTATAGGGTAGTCATTCTGAAAGCAGTATTTGCTGCAAATTTAACAACTTTGTTATAGCTTTGTTCAAGTTTTGATTTTTGTGATGCCTGAAGGTTAATAAGGATGGAAGTACCATAAAGAAATGTTTGGATGAGATAAGTAGTGGCAAGTGTAGTTTTAATTGCATTGATGAGAATCTTTTTGGCTCAGTAAGGCACCCCTAGCTTTTGATGAGGTTTCCTTGTGCAATTTTGTATATGCAGGTTGAATGTAAGATTATCATCCATTAACATCCCCATTAATTTGCAATGAGAAGTGACTTCAATGGTTATATTATTAAGAGAGAGGTCTTTCAATTTTGTTTTTTCATGGGCTAGGGATTTGGAAGAAAAGATAGCAGTTTTTGTTTTTGTCAGGGTTGAGCATGAGTTATGAGTTACAAAGCCATGTTTCAGTGGCTGTTAAAGTTTCCTGAGTACTTTTTTTGGAGGTGTGCCAGATTTTCAGATATGCAAATGTGCAAATGTGTGTGGAGTCATCTGTATACTGTATTAAGAAGGTCTGTTGTGCTGATGTATAGACGGTGTTGGTGAGAATGTTAAAGAAGAGGGGACAAAGGATAGAACCGTGTGGTACACTGGTGGTGAAAGGGAAGTATGGAGAGAGGGTGGAGTGTCATTTTACTAACTGATACCTATCGGATAGGTAGCTTTTGAGCCACAGAAGGGTGGGATGAGACAAACCTAATGAGGACATTTAAAGCAAAATTTTTGCTGTGACAAAGTGTGTCAGAGGTGGGAGCAATAATATGTTCAGTCAATCATTTATAGGATGCACACTATAGTTATATTCACTGTGTCCATACGCATGCACACTATAGTTATATTCACTATGTCCATACGCATGCACACTATAGTTATATTCACTGTCTCCATACGCATGCACACTATGGTTATATTCACTGTGTCCATATGCATGCACGCTATAGTTATATTCAGTGTGTCCATACACATGCACACTATAGTTATATTCACTGTGTCCATATGGGTCCCCTACAGAATTTTGAAACTTAAAACTTCGAAATTCATATGATCGAAGATCATATGATCGAATTTTTAAAACTTCAAAATCCTGACTGGAGATCGGCATACAGCACAGAATGGGGCATTTCCCTTTCCCTCGCTGTAGTGCAAACTCGGAGTTGGTATATTTAAGTAGCCGAGGGTGTGGAGTGTGCAGCCCCCACATGGGGGGGGGGTACAGCAATGCTTGCACCCTTGCAAAAACATTTTTTGTGATGTGTTGCCTGCTTTTGGGGGGAGGGGTTCTTAATTTTAAGATTCCAAAATCTTCTGGTTCTGAATTCGATATTCTGAACCTCGGGATTTTGGTATTTCGAAATTAAGAAGTGAATCCATCCATACGCATATACACTATAGTTATATTTACTGTGTCCATAAACATGCATGCTATAGTTATATTCACTGTGTCCATATGCATGCACACTATAGTTATATTCACTGTGTCCATACGCATGCACACTATAGTTATATTCACTGTGTCCATATGCATGGACACTATAGTTATCTTCACTGTGTTTATATGCATGCACACTGTACTTATATTCACTGTGTCCATACTCATGCACACTATAGTTATCTTCACTGTGTTTATATGCATGTACACTATACTTATATTCACCATGTCCATACATAGCGCAAGCAAACCACAAAATGACCACACAGATTCAAATCACCAGAAATCAGATGACCTGGAAGCAATCCCATACAGCAAAATCTTTAATTACTAAAGAACTACACAAATCACAGATAAACCATAAAAACATAAATAAACGTTTTGCAGTATAAAGTCCCATTCACCAGCCATATGGGTACACTCCTACAAAACCTGCCCTTATATCTGCTAAATCATACTAACATAGATCGTACTATACACTCCCTCTTCTCTATAATTGCACACGGTCTATTTTAACCACTAGCGCATGAAATGGTATTGGTCAATAAGTGAGATTTTCAATTAAAACAATACAGAACAAGTGGGGCATTCAATGAATGGTAGGAATTCACTGACTGTGTATAGTAGGTATTTGTTGTGTTTTTATTTTACCTTTTACCAACATGCAGAATTCCTGGATAGATTGCAACTAGACCAGTAAATTCTTAAGCAGCATGAGAACAAGTTTCATATTGTTTTCTTAATTCAAAAATATGTATTTTTGAAAATGCTGCAAACAGTGATTCATTGATTATACATTGCTGCAGACCAAATCAGGAAGAAATTTTAATAAAATGCAACTGATCCTCTGTTCAAGGGTCCAGAGTATTACAATATAATCAAAGCCATGCAGATATTTTACTTTCCAGCAGCTAGAAACAAGTCTTTCAGAAATAAAATATATATTTTACCAGAAAACGTGTTTATAAATGCTTTTTTAACACAGTCATCAAACTCTGATGATGTCACAGCATGCAAACAAAGAAAACATTCATTCCAAGATTGTTTTATATCAATGAAGTTCAAATAGTTATTCAGGAAAAAAATTAATGTCAGTTCTGTATTCTAGTAATTAACATTATCAGCCTTGGTGACCTAGAACTGATTATAAAAGAACGTGCTGTGCTCACCCCTGATGCAATTTAATTTGACAGAGTGGTTAATAACTCTACAAATTCTGTTATTTTCAGATTAGAAGCACTTGTTTAAATGGCTTTTACTAAATGTGCTTTAAATTGCTGTGTGGCCACATGGCAGGAAAAAAAGATGTACATTTTCTTAACATTAAAATACATCGTTCTATAGAATTTTGTATATTTTAATCTGCTGAGAGGTATGTTTTGTGGTACAAGAATACTTGAAGTGAAGTTTATAAACAAAAAAATATCTAGAGCTTGCTCTGTTTCATTGTAGTTATAATGAAATACATTTTTTTCTAATCACTGACTTACAAATACTGTTATAATTCGGAAACATCAGCAATTGCAGGTTCACTGAGGCATGATTCCAGACATGCAAACCTTAAAATTCATAGAGAAATAGCCATAATGGGCCAGCAGCTCCAACTATGCCATTCTCCCCAACATCTAATAAAAACAAAGTAATGATGATGATAATAATATTAATAATAATAATAATAATAATAATCATATTTTTTGGTTGTTGACTTTAAGCTGTTCCACATCTTGCAAGAGTAGGGTTCCTTTGCAGTCATTTGCATAAATCCATCATAGGCTCTTATAATAAATAAATATAAACTGCTTCTTCTGTTTATTTTATTCATAGCAGTCTTGTGTTATGCCTTCCCTTTCTGTTGTTCATATAAATTATAGATATCCTAAAATTCTGTTCTACTACAAGCTCTTAAGCCCTAAATGCTCAAAGACCTACAGGCTGCCACTCATACTTGCTCTCAAATATGAGTTTGGGCAAGTATCTGCTGTACCTTATCCAAATGCGTTATACGAGTCTGAGCAAGACAAGTGGGGTAACCACTGGGAGCGAGTCAGAGCAGTGGAAGTGCATATTAGAGCAGTGACCTGGGAAGGGATTTAATTTTAGGGAGTGATAGGGTTAGTTAAGTCTCAGGGAGCACAAAGGGAGTTTTAGGGATAGGGAGTGAGCAGTGAATTTAAGTTTAGGGAGGGGGTAAACTTCTAGGTTTAGATTTGATCAGACACTTTACGGCTTGGAAGGGGGAGTGGAGTTTTAGATTTAGGGACCAATCAGGGATTTTAGGTTTGTAGGGGAAATGAAATTTCACAGTAAGATAGTGAGGACTCATGGTAGGAACTGGATGGTAATTTTAAGTTTAGATTAAGGGCTCTGGTAGAGCTATATCGTTTCACAGGACGGTATGTTCATGGGCTTAAATATTTAAAAGAATGGGGGTGGATGGGAGTTAGAGCACTTGCCTTTTCAAGCAACTGGCAGCGAGCAAGTATGTCACAAGCTATTATCATGTGAGCACTTGTAGTAAACACCTAAAATTCAACTGTAGGTCATTCAAATAATTAAATCATAATGTGGCATAAAGGGAAATGTGTATAGTACAAAGACAAATCTCAGATTACAGATAATACAAGGGAAGACAAGTGTTAAGCATTTTACCCAGAATAAACTAGCTAGTCTTTAAAAGATTTGCATGTTCCCTAGTTTCATAAAAGTCACAGTCTGAAATAAATTAATTTCAGTAATGAGCTATGACAGTAGGAGAATTAGCAGACATATCCCAAAATAATATTTGTTTTACATTTGTTAGCCAGTAAACTGAACCAGCCAAGGGACCTGTTTTCTGCCACAACCTGGGCCATAATGACAGAAACAGAAATCAATAACAGTTAACAGTTAGGTATACATAAAAGTTTTGAAAATACAAAACGATAACTGACAATTGTTGCATCACACTTTAAAATAAAAAGGCAGCAGTTGCTAATTATAAGACAAATAAAACAGTTGAGATATTTAACATGGAGTAAAAAAAAGCAGAAAACTGTAAGCAAGAACATTGAATTAATAGAGAAGCTATATGTGACTCCAGTAAAGAAAAGGCATGCAACAGGAAGAAGAAAGTTATAGCTTACGCAAAGTTATTGGTAAATAAAGTTGTAGCATGTTATACATTGCATATATATGAAATGTGACATATGAGAAATGAAATATTTTAGCTGGGCTTCAAAAGAATGAAAAGAGAGTGTCAATATGTTTGGAGAAATAAATGTTTAGGTAAACTGAGCTGCAATGAAGTTATTAACTTGTATCTGTGAAACAACTGCATTTGTCTCCTTTGTCAAATGAGCTTCTAAGGGTTTCTTGAAATTTATATTACTTAAAATCCTTAGGTCATTTGGCATCCTCTTCCAAGAGGCTGATGCTAGGTTTATAGAAGGATGTTTCAGTAAAAGCTAATGCAACTTTTGATGCACCTAGTGGAGCAGTATTATAACTCCTACCACCACTGAATGATGCTGCATATGAGGGTATTTTCTAAAGGGGAAGAAACCCTTATTCAATATTTTGAAAGTAAGTGACTTAAAAAGGTAGGTGGCTGTCACAGTGACATGTAGACATTCTGATTTGTGCATAGTTTTACACTGATGTTCAGTGAGTTCAGAGAAGTGGGTGAATCTGAAAATTCCATTTTCACCGATAGCGGTATGCTGGTGCTGCACGCTAACAGAAAGGTTACGATGGATAGTGTAGATTCAAGTCTTTGTAGAAGGACATTAATAAGACTGATCTTTTTAGCTTTGAATATGAGTAAGTGTGTGATTTTATAGGTGAGTGACTAGATTTCAGTGTATTGGTGGATGGCGAGATTTTCATCTAATAGTATACTCAAATATTTTTATTGAGTAAGATAGGGTATAGCAGTACTATTGGGGTCAGTGATGGAGAGTAGATGATCTGATGCTGTCTTTCTGTTGGCTTCAAACTGTTAAAGGTCAGTTTACTACTGAGCAGCGAGTTCTAAATTAAAACAAAATTTTGCTGAACTTCATTGTTTATGACTGAGAAGTTTTTGTGAAATATGATGAAATCAGTATTGTTAGCATAAAGAGCATAGGAGCTAATGCAGAGTGCTGGCAAACCAAAAAAAAAAATCAGAAATCCAGAAAAAAGTGAATTTCAAACATCGCTCTTCTCCTTTAAACTTCTTTTTACAGGGTGAGAACACCCCTATGCACCACTAATGCGGTGACCAAGGCCCCCACACCCCACAATGTTATATATACTAACTCCAAGATCACCATACCTCATAGAAAAGGGAATATTCTGGGAAATGTCCATGTCAGAATTATTATATATATATGGGTTCACTTTAGAGGATTGAAAGCCCATAACATTGAAATTTAAAACATTGAGACCAAAATCTTGAAAATTCAAAACACTGAAAATTGAGAACATTGAAAAAGCATAGGAAACCAACAGTTAATGTATGCCAGCACAAATGCATACAGAAACAAACAAACTGTATTACACTTCTCCAAATATAAGCAGGGGGGCAAGCCCACCTGCACCCCCCCACACCCCTGCTACTTAAAAAAAATCAACTCCGAGATCGCACTACACAGACAGAACTGCTGTTTTGTTCTGTGTAATGCAATCTCAGAGTTGATATATTTAAGTAGCAGGGGGTGTGGGGAGCACAGACCCCACATGGGGGTGTGTGGGGGGGCGTATATTGTTATCTGACAATAATATATACATAAAGTATGTGGGGGGCTATACCCCCTACACCCCCCAATGTGGAGGATGGTGCCCCCCACCCCCCCTTACTATATATACTAAGTCCAGGGTCACACTACATTGGGGAAATGGCCATATATAACTTTAGGTGAAATGTGTTTTGGTGAATTGTGTTTTCGGTGAATTGTGCTTTCGGTGAAAAGTGCACACTAATTTGCTATACATATATATATATATATATATATATATATATATATATATATATATATATATATATATATATATATATATATATATGAATATATGTGTCCATTTTTTCAGACATTCAATCTCCATGTTTTGGGGCTGGGGCTAGAAGGTTACACCATTTCAAATGGTTGCCAGTATATTCCATAGAAGTCTATTAACAGACAGAGAGAGAGAGAGAGACAGAGAGAAAGAAAAGGTCCTAAACTGTGACTTGGGGAACACATCTTGTGAGAGTATATGCATTAATAAGAATTTGTAAACAAAACGCCTTAATGGCATGACTAAGTAAACATCTATTAAACTATTGAATAACCTCATTGATAAAAACACAATCAGTTTTTGTAATAGTAGAGTGTGATAAACTTTTTCCAGTGCATGCTGAAGGTCTAAGAATATTGTATCAGAAAGCATCCCCTTGTCCACCTTGGTTATGATGTTGTTAATAAGGTAACAAACAGTTGTAATTGCACCATATTTAGTACAAAATACATACTGTATTTATTAAAGGTCATATTTCCAATTGTATTCTAATGGCAGGTCATAAGCAATTTTTTCTAGTATTTTCATAAGTGGACATACAAATTTGTTTGCCCTATAATCTGAGATATTGGTAATATTGGTAAAATTGGTATTAGTAAAAAAAGATGAGTTTTATTACAGTTATGGATTATGAATAAGGAATGCTAAATAGGGTAGGAAGATAAGGGAAAGTAAAATTACTTTTATACAACTATAGAAAGACAAAGAAAGCTGAAAGAAGTGTCAATCTGGATAATCAAAATTCATAAGTGAACTGAGAATTGGAAAATTTACAGGAAAATTAAAACAAACTGAAGGGGTATGTATAATGTATGTTAATAATTGGGTAAAATATACAAAAAGGGTTTTTGTTTCATATCACTATATCTGGTGTTATAGAGAAATGTTCTAAGCAGTAAATATAATAATGAAAGTGAGCATAAAAAGATTTGTTTTGGTATACAAACAAGTAGAAAGTAAGGTGATAATTGAGAATATTGTAGGTAGAAAATAAGGCAATCATTGAGAGGAAATATGTAATAGAGTGCAGTATATCACAGTCTTAAGACAATTTCTCAGATAAGCTAAAATAAGGTCATGTGATGTTATACAGTATGGCAGAGGTCATATGATGTTATACAGTATGGCAGAGGTCATATGATGTTATACAGCATGGCAGCAGACTATAGAACTAAAGAAGGGTGATGACAGCTTATTTGGTAATAAGGATCTGTTCATTTAAAGGTATGGGACATAGTGAATACATAACGGTTGTACTGAACATGCAAACTGTAACAGGAAGTCACAAGGATCATTTATCTGAGGGTGTGGGATAGCAGAATATATACATCAGTTTAAGTGTAAAATTAGAAAATGGAAGGAAAGATTTTTTTTGGTGACTGTAATTGGCTTTAACCAATGAAATACAACAGTGTTTTCTGTTAGATATAGACTTCTGTCGATATAGACTTCAGAAAAAGGATGTGTACTTATCCAAAAGTCACAAATAAAAAAAACTTTATGGTTATGGGTTAAACTGAGGCTGAGTCAGTTATTAATCACATTTGTTATGACAGTGGTGGCAGGGTAACACCATGGTGTTCTAATACATCTCTGTTTCATTATAGCTTGCAACACTTTAATGTCAGTCATAACCTTTTGTGTGCCAAGTATGTGGTCTGATGATTGGCAGTTGTAATAGTGGGGAGGGTAGAGGCAGTATGCAGTATTGATCTCTCCTAATTGGAATGGGAAACTCTTCCTGAACTAAAAGTCAGCCTTTATTCCAGTCATGCAGCCTACCAAAATAAAGATGACATATTCACTGTTATACGCTGTAGACAAAAAGGAAAAGGGAGTAAAACAACTAAATAAAGAACCTGCAAAAGTAGCCTAATATACCATAGAATGTAGATAGGAGATATATATATATATATATATATATATATATATATATATATATATATATATATATATATATATATATATATATATATATACACACACACACACACACACACACACACATACACACACACACACACACACACACACACACATATATATATATATATATATATATATATATATATATATATATATATATATATATATATATATATACCGTATTTCCCCAAAAATAAGACTGGGTCTTATAATTTTTCCCTGCCAAAATATGAACTAGGGCTTATTATCAGGGGATGCCTTATATACCCTCCCTGTACAACAATCTACATTTATTCATTTATTCATGTACAAAATTCAACATGTATTCATGTAAACAAATAGACATTTATTCATGTACACAAACTGATATTTATTTGGTACTTTTCTGTTACTGGACAACAGTTCTAGGTAATGCGTTAACAGCTCTGTGAGAATTCTACATAAACAGTGCAACAAATATTTCAGCTTCAGAATATCTACACCTTGGCTTTCACAGTGCAATATTTCATGCCTAACAAAAGTGCAGAAAAATCTCAATACATGTGCTTTGGAGGAGGGGAATAAAACAGGTGAATAACTGCAACTTTTTGAGTGGTGACGCATTCTTTATTACTTACCCAAATGGTAAGAGAAGAATGATGGAAAGTCATAAAAATGAAGTCTGGGAAATAGTGGCCTTACTTTGTAATTACCCCTTGATAATGAAATGTTACCTTAATACAATAAAGTCAAAAAACTGACAAGAGCTTGCTGGCAGCTGAAAGCAGAAGCAATCCATTCTGCTGCCCCGATAACAGAAAAGTTATTCAAATAGTCATGTCATCTTCTTCTGGAACATTGTCATAATTCTCCAACCCCCGAATTCTGGCCTGAATTTCTTGCGACTCTATTTCCTATAGAATCCTTGGCCCCAATCTGTCATGCCTAGCAATAGAGCTCTCCTCAAATGACCACTGCTTGTCCATGTAGCCTGCTCATAGTGCATTGGCAACACAGCTGTCAGTGACTTTATCCCATGCATTCTTTACCCAAGTCATGACCTCTTGCAGACTAGGCTTCACAAAGTTTCCACCCTGATTTCTCTCCATTCTATTTTCAATGTAGTCACTGAGTTCCATGCGCAAATGGTCCTTGAATGGCTTATTTATTGCAATATCAAGAGTCTGGAGATAGGCAGTCATTCCTGCGGAAATTATTATTTGATCTATTCTTCTCTGTGCAAGGAAGTTCTTCATGTCTTTAGCATGGTGAGTGCTGGCTGAATCCCAGACTAGCAGACCTCTTTCACCACCTCGCAAAACAAGTGGCAGCATTACATCGACCCACTAACTTATAACTGCTTGTGTGCACCAGGCTCTTTCTGTTTCAAGAATGTAAATGCCTGAAACACATTCAGTCTGATTTTTCTTGCCCTTACTAATTCTTTCCATCTAGACAAATTGCCAAAATACAGGTAACACGTGCACTTTCGTAACCGGTGGAAGGAATGTAGATTGACGAGGCACCCCTCTGATCAATTGTTGTTTGAGATCCTTGGCCCACAAACACTGCAGTTTCATCCATAGCAATCATGTTGGAGAGTTGATATTTAGAAAAGTCGATGACATCAACAAAGGACTTGAATGCAAGTGCACGTTTAATAACTTCAGCATCTTCCAGCTTGAGCAGTGTTGTCGATCTTCATAGAGACAGTTCATATCGCTGAAGAAAGCCATCTACCCAATGTTGTGATGCTTTGAATTCTTCTGGGGATATTTCTAACTGGGGTGCCATTGCAAGGGCAAATGCTTGAATATCAGCCCTGCACACAACCAGAGCCTTTGCTCTCCTTTTAGCAATCCATTTACAGATCATGTCTTCCAGCTCAGGAAATAATAGTTGCCGACCTGATCCACACTTGCACTTCTTAGCATTTTCCTTGTCGGCCTATTAACTGAGGTTATCATACACTGCTTGCCATTTTTGCACCATTCAGAGATCCAACTTCTTCCCTTTGCAGAAAACCATCAGATTCTTTCTCCGGGAGTCCTCCACGATTTCTTTCTTGCATTCAGAATAGCTCTTTTTTTTGCAGTCATCTTGTCTGGGGTGATTAATTGAAGACTTACAAGACAGGAGTGCCAACACAAAATGGCGATGAACAAACTGCTAGAGGTAAAGACAACGAACTAGTGAAGAAGGCAATGAGATTAGTAAGCAAACCAACGGTGTTTAATCCAGAAGCAAACACTCACAAGGTACTAAAAAGTACACACAAACTGCAAACCAACAATAAAAATAAAGTGCTTTTCATCCTGCTCACTAGCAGGACTTCTTCAGATAAAAAATATCATAAAAACTTCATCATTAAATACTAAATAAACAGTGGGCGTTGTAAGCCACACAAGTTACACTCAATTAACTTAAAGAGACATTGCTCACTGTGGTAAACAAGTTGTGATTTAAAATGCAAAATGCATGTTACATATATTTGCAACAAATTTCTACCTCTTCTAGCAAAATACGTAATCAATAATTGAAGAAATAAAAGGCTTCATTGTTAACAACAGTGCTAACAAAACTAAAGTTAATTAAAGTCTGAAACAAACACTGAAGTTTGTTGAAGTCTGAAAGAATTAGTTGGCACATTACAATTGCACCAACTAAACACCTAAACGCGAACAAGTAGACATGTCGAAGGTCTAGAAAAACAAGTAGTGCAAAGACAAGGTGAAAAAAACTAAGAAAAAACAATAAAATAATAATAGATAATACTGTTGCAGGCCTGATAACATAGGTTTAAATGTTACACTTTCTTTTCTCTAAAAGGTAACAAGGGTGTTGTATATAAACATTTATGTTATACTAGCATCTGAAATTCCTACGTTTAAGTATACATGCCAAAGATACTACTTCATTCAAACCCGGATTAAAACAAGATCCAGTACGAAGTTGCCAACACAATTCAAGCTGTTCCAATAATAAAGATGTAGGTCCACCTCCATTGTCATCAAACACTGAGTCAATGACTCTAAATAAGAAAGAATGGTGTAGATATGACACTATGTGTCTTGCCAGAGCATTATCTAAGCTTTGATTTCTGATTTTATACAAGTGCTCGTAAATGCATTCTTTCAACTTACGGTCGATTTTACTGATATAGAAAGTGGTACAACCTGAGCATTGGGCCACATAGACCACAGATTTAGACTGTCAACTAAACCTAGAGTGGGTCTTGTAAATAGTGATTCTAATAATAATGTTTTAATCCGGGTTTGAATGAAGTAGTATCTTTGGCATGTATCCTTAAACTTAGGAATTTGAGATGCTAGTACACCATAAATGTTTATACACAACACCCTTGTTACCTTTTAGAGAAAAGACAGTGTAACATTTAAACCTATGTTATCAGGCCTGCAACAGTATTATCCATTATTATTTTATTGTTTTTTCAAAACTAATACTGCAATACCAGCTACTTCCACTGTAGTAGTTCCAGGCACTTCAGCCCAGCACTTAGCCATTAACGTTTTGAATGGGGGACCGAATGGTCACACAAGTGTAATGGCTTTACCTAACCCTTCAGTCACCATCACTAACAGGAATACATTGGAGCGGATGCATTCACCGAACTTTCAAACATCTAGGAATGTGGATTTAAATGCCATTCCTTCTTTCGACCAGTGGCTTAAAGAACTGATGCAGCTCGTGAACACACAACCCAACCAGGTTCAAAACCATGTTACTGAAGGCACAGATAACATCTCCTTTTTGCTTCAGCATTTGGACAACATTTTGTTTAAATATAAAAAACTTTTACTGGAAGTGGCATATCTTTGTCAATGTATTAATGAAAATATTGTGCCTAACGGCTTAAGAATTTGTCAGTACCCTACAGGTTTATCAGCTGGGTCTGTGTTTCACCAAGAACTTGTTTCTATGTTTAACAAACAAGGGTTAGACTTGCTTAATTTAATGGTCAAACATTACCAAATAACTATTGACCAACTTATTGAGGAAGCAACAGCCTTAGACAGCAGTATTAAACAACATCCTGACTTTGGGCATTACACGTTTGACTATGACAGAATTTTTGTTAGTATTGATCAATATTTAATTAAACTAAGAGAAGTTAAGATGAAAAAGCTTAACAGAGACCATACAGCTTATAAATAAGGCATTGCTTTTCCTCAACCTCCACCTTCACAAACTTTTAAAACTAACAACTACGGTCAAATTAACAGTATTCAAAACACACAAGTTGGAAATCAACATGTTTTGTGTAGTTCACAGACTACTCTGAACGTGCCCCAAGGGGACCATCCCAGTCAAAAATCTGATACTGTTTCACGAGAAGTTCTGCCAACCAAAATGACCAAAATGTTCAGAACCCGGCCTCTCAGTACAACTCGAACGGCAAAAAAAACACAGTTCAACAACAACAACAGAGCGAAGAATCGCAGGCGCAGGAGATGAGTTTGCCACACTTGAACACAACAGAACTTCCAAATTTCAAGCTTAAATGTAGATAAGGACTTTAAAATCTACAACTATACAGACATTATCATTGACCCATCCTTGGTCGAAAGGTTAGCAAAGGGGAACACATTTGTTCCATCTAGAAGGGTTGACTTGGCAAAAATGCTAATTTACTTAAAATTGTATGTTAAAAAGTTAAACTTGTCATTAATGTTTGGTGACAATGTAAACATACAGAGTAGCATTTTACATACATCTAGTACATTTTGCACTCCTCTTCACCCTACGTTGCTATTGTTTGAACTAATTTGTGAGTTTGACTTTTCCAACTCATCTAGTGTTAGATCTAATAACAAAAAGTTTCATCTCCCCCCTAACATTTCTAGAGAACAACTTGACTGGTTACACTTAATCCAACAGGCTCCTGTTCAGATTACGTCACCAGACAAGGGTGGTGGGTTAGTAGTGATGTACACTGATCACTACATTAACAAAATGGAAAAGATAGTCAATAGTCCTACTTACCAGCTCGTATCACATAATGAATTAAATCAAGCTTGTTCTAAAATTAATTCACACTTATACGAGATGTTTTTGGAAGCCAGGATTACTTCTGACCTTTTTAAGTATCTCAGCATGCCAGCCCCTAGAACTCATATTCTTTTTGGTGTTCCCAGATTACACAAAAACATTGGTAATACACCAATGAGACCATTAGTGGACGCAAGGTCTAGTCTAACGTACCCTTGGGCGAAATGTGTAGATGAAACCCTTAAAAAATGTGACCCAGGAACAACAAATCTGTAAAGACTCTTGGTCATTTTTAGCCCAAATTAACAATTTGGACCATAGTCATTCTTTGAACTTCTTAACCATTGATGTCCAGGACCTTTACTCTTCAATCTCACATGATGAAGGGATTGAATGGACCAGTAGGCTACTGAGGGTTAAGGGAACACCATCAGAAGAAGTAAACCTATTAGAGGAAATGTTGGACATCATTTTGAACAACAATTACATTACATTTAACAACAAATACTTCGTCCAAAAAACAGGAGTGGCAATGGGGTCCCCGTGTGGTGCTAGCTATGCAAATTTGGTTATGGCATCATGGGAGCATGAGTTTATCTTTAATAAACCTGAAATAAAGAAACAGATCCATTTTTACACCCGCTTCCTTGACGGCATCTTTATACTACTCAATGGTAACAGGGATGATGCAATAACATTGGTAGATTATTTTAACAGTACAACTAGCTTCCTTTCTTTTACATTTGTCTTTGACACAGACCAGATTTCTTACCTGGATGTTGATTTGAGCAAAGATGAAACAAAAAAATTCATATGTTTCTAAAATCAATAGAAAATACACATATTCCAATTCTTTCCTCCATTACAGCAGCTGTCACCCTTGGCACCAGAAAAAATCTGTTGTCAAGGGACAACTTGTGAGAGCTGCACGTATGGTCACACTTGAGTCAGACTTTTTATACGAAAGTCAAAAACTGAAGGACATGTTTCTTAAAAGGGGTTACCCTGAGGACCTGATAGACACGATCTGTGATGAAGTCACCACTAAGAAAGAACAAGGCCTTTATAGGCCAATTCTTAGTTTGAGTCTCAATAATACTAGATCAATCGATTCTAGTAATCCTGACAAATATGAATACATAATCAGTCTGATCACCCCTTTCAGTAGTGATGCTAAGGAGATAAAGTACATCCTATACAAAAATTGGGAAATAATTAGAAGAGATGCCCATATTGCTGACAGGTTTGAAAACAGCCCTTGAATTACATACAAGCATGGTACCAAATTGAAAAGTTTATTAGAGGTCAACAAACCAGCTTTAAATTGGAAATGTGGTATGTACAAATGCCAAATGTGCAATTATTGCAAGCACATGAGTACAGGCAAGGAGGTAATTATTAGAAACACTATTTACAAGACCCACTCTAGGTTTACTTGCCAGTCTAAATCTGTGGTCTATGTGGCCCAATGCTCAGGTTGTACCGCTTTCTATATCGGTAAAACCGACCATAAGTTGAAAGAATGTGTTTACGAGCATCTGTATAAAATCAGAAATCAAAGCTTAGATAATGCTCTGGCAAGACACATAGTGTTATATCCACACCATTCTTTCTTATTTAGAGCCATTGACTCAGTGTTTGATGACAATAGAGGTGGACCTACATCTTTATTATTGGAACAACTTGAATTGTGTTGGCAACTTTGTGCTGGATCTTGTTTTAATCCGGGTTTGAATGAAGTAGTATCTTTAGCATGTATACTTAAACTTAGGAATTTGAGATGCTAGTATACCATAAATATTTATACACAACACCCTTGTTACCTTTTTGAGAAAAGAAAGTGTAACGTTTAAACTTATGTTATCAGGCCTGCAATAGTATTATCTATTATTATTGTTTTTTTCTTAGTTTTTTTCACCTTGTCTTTGCACTATTTGTTTTTCTAGACCTTCGACATGTCTACTTGTTAGTGTTTAGGTGTTTAGTTGGTGCAATAGTAATGTGGCAACTGTTTGTTTAGACTTCAACAAACTTCAGTGTTTGTTTCGGACTTTAATTAACTTTAGTTTTGTTAGCACTGTTGTTAACAATGAAGCCTTTTATTTCTTCAATTATTGATTACGTATTTTGCTAGAAGAGGTAGAAATTTGTTGCAAAGATATGTAACATGCATTTTGCATTTTAAATCACAACTTGTTTACCACAGTGAGCAATGTCTCTTTAAGTTAATTGAGTATAACTTGTGTGGCTTACAACACCCACTTTTTATTTAGTATTTAATGATGACGTTTTTATGATATTTTTTATCTGAAGAAGTCCTGCTGGTGAGCAGGATGAAAAGTGCTTTATTTTTATTGTTGGTTTGCAGTTCGTGTGTACTTTTTAGTACCTTGTGAGTGTTTGCTTCTGGATTAAACACCATTGATTTGCTTACTACTCTCATTGCCTTCTTCACAAAATGGCGATGGTTAAGAAGGCACAACCACACCCATTTGTTATCAAGTGTGCACATTCTATGTGCGTTGTCTGTACTTTGACCAATCAAAGTACACTTGCCAGTGTTTATGATCCAAGGATCTCAACCTTTAAGTGTGAGTGAGGATTAGGGTTACAGTAAGAATAATGGAGGACTCCCGTGGAAAGAATCTTATGACTTTCTGCAAAGAGAAGAAGTTGGGTGTCCAAATGGTCCAAAAATGGAGAGCAGATGACGATAATCTCAGTCAACAGGTGTCAATAATATTATTATTTTATAATTCAACACATCTGTCATGTGTTGTTGACGATCTTAACTGGGGCTTATTTTTGGGGTAGGGCATATATCATGCCCATCCTGGAAAACCATGTTAGGCCTTATTTTCTGGTTAGGTCTTATTTACAGAGAAATATGGTATATATATATATATATATATATATATATATATATATATATATATATATATATATATATATATATATAGATATATAGATATATATATATAGATACATAGACAGATATATATGGCTCTACAAACTGCCAATAAAAAAGTTTAATCATTTATATTACTGAAAATCAAAAATATAGAGACCGCAAAAGAATGCAAATGGAAACAATTTCCTTTTGCAATCTTTACCTTAAAATCCTTCCATACCAGTAAGGCTATATTTGTCTGAATATTGATAATCCAGATGACAAAAGCACACTGACACCCTATTCATGAAGAAAAATGCCACACCATAAACTCCAAAGATTACTCTCTTTAATATAAGCTAACACTTATATTGTATACTGCGTTTTCACCCTGTCACATCAAAGACTTCATCAGATATACTATTAAGTGAGCAATCTTCATAATATATTCTTCCCCCTCCCTTGCATCACCCAATAAATGTTTTATTCCAATTAACTAATTAAAAAAATAATTATTAAAAACATAGACCTCAAAATCTCCTTAGAATTCTTATATTCTAAAATTAAAAATAATGTCAATATATTTTAAATAGCCTTTCAATGTTAAGACAATAATAAAATGCTATCATTTACTTGTAAAAATAATGTCAATACTTTATACATTGTAACAAATTGTACAACATGACACAAACATAAATAGAGGAAAAATGTACGCAGCTTTACCTTAGATTTCCATCTAATAACTATACTGTTATAATTTGGCTGCTCTAAGCTTTAAGACTGGTGCTAAAGAAATGTAATCATTTAGCCCTGGCTTATTAATGGCTTCCAGTCTTAGTTGCCAAAATAATTCACAAAATTCTATTGTGGTCTCCCAGGGTCCCCCCCCCATGGGTCCATGTCTATTTTCTCTATAACATAAAACCCATACTTGGCTGAAGTACAAATAGTAGAATGTCTGTAAAGGGCATTGTTTTCTTCCATTTTTTAATATCATTAAGATGTCCATAACTCCTTCTTTTAAACTTTCTGGTACATACAACTTCTTATCTATAGATAAGCCCAAAGTACCATCTATATTTGGAATCCTGAAAGTCCATAAAAATTTGGAAGACCCACTATTTAGACCCATTGTGGCTGCCACAGGATCCAAAACATATCCAATAGCTAAGTTTTTGGACAATAAACTTAAAAATGTTTGGACAGGGAGAGTGGGGATTCTCAAAGACTCTTGGGACATCTTAAGGGACTTTAACAACAATTTGTATTACAATGAGTTAATATTTGTTACCTTAGACATCGAAGACCTGTTCAATGTGATACCTCACAGGGTTGGATTAGAATGGTTTGAAGAAGCATTGAGGTACAAAGGGGACCTTGACAATGATTCAATAGAGCTAATAATAGAACTTATGGAGCTAGTGTTAACAAATAATTTATTTTTCTTTGAGGGGGAATTTTTTAAACAGACTCGTGGAGTAGCCATGGGAGCAAGCTGTGCTCCCATGTATGCCAATTTGGTACTTTTTAACTGGGAGGAGAAATATATTTTACATTCATGTTTTTCCAAATACTGGAACTACTACCATAGGTACCTGGATGATACAGTTATTTTTTGGTCTGGACCAGAAGAAAAAAATGAACAAGTTTATTGAATATATAAATAGTACCACCAAATTTTTAAAGTTCACCCATGCTATTTCTAAGTAGAGACTAGAATATCTAGATGTGGCCCTGGAAAAGATAATTGAAGTTAAGCAATTCAAATCTAACATCTTCAGAAAGAACACCTTCTCCAACTCCTACCTCTTTTTCTCGAGTGCACATCCATTTTGGCACAAGATGGGTATAGTGAGAGGACAATTTATCAGGAGTTGTAGTATGACCTCTGAAGATGATGATTTTGAAATATAAAGTCAAAAACTGAAAGAAATGTTTCAAGAAAGAGGATATTCCCTATCACTTATTGATGAGATTAGGGTAGAAATTAAGGAGGAAAGAAGGAAGAAATTTGCCCTCATTTTGTGTGAATTACCGCCAGTGACGATGGGGGAAGGGAAAGAAACAAAAGATTCCATTAATTGGAACAGTAATTATGTGTTAAACTATAGTACCATTACTGGATCTATCAGAAACATAGTTCCAAACAACTGGAACAGGTTTAGCAAGTACTCAGACCTAGAAAAAAAATTTTTAGAGCCCCTAAAATTCACCTATAGGAAGGGGAGGAACATTAAGGAGTTACTGGAAAGAAGAAGGAAGGGACACAATGAGAGAAAAACAGGAACATATAAATGTGGGAGGTGTTCTCAGTGCCCACACGTTTTGCAGGGAGAAACATTAGTTTTGGATGAAAGAGGGGTAACACTCAAAACTAATGGGTTTGTAAACTGTGACACCATTGGAGTGGTATATATAGCTATATGCAGCATCTGTGGGGCATTTTACATAGGGAAAACTACCAGAAAGTTTAAAAGAAGGATTTATGAACATCTTAATGATATTAAAAAAATGGAAGAAAACAATGCCCTTTACAGACATTCCACTATTTGTACTTCAGCCAAGTATGAGTTTGATGTTATAGAGAAAATAGACATGGACCCACAGGGGGAACCTGGGAGACCACAATAGAATTTTGTGAATTATTTTGGCAACTAAGATTGGAAGCCATTAATAAGTCATGGCTAAATGAATATATTTCTTTAGCATCAGTCTTAAAGCTTAGAGCAGCCAAATTATAACAGTATAGTTATTAGATGGAAATCTAAGGTAAAGCTGTGTACATTTGTCTTCTATTTATGTTTGTGTCATGTTGTACCATCTGTTACAATGTATAAAGTATTGACATTATTTTTACAAGTAAATGATAGCATTTTATTATTGTCAACATTGAAAGGCTATTTAAAATATACTGACTATTTTTAATTTTAGAATATAAGAATTCTTAAGCAATTTTGAGGTCTGTTTTTAATAATTATTTTTTTAATTAGTTAATTGGAATAAAACATTGATTGGGTGATGCAAGGGAGGGGGAAGAATATATTACGAAGATTGCTCACTTAATGGGATATCTGATGAAGTCTATGATGTGACAGGACGAAAATGCAGTGTACAATATAAGCATTAGTTTATATTAAAGAGAGTAAGCTTCGGACTTTATGGTGTGGCATTTTTCTTCAGGAATAGGGTGTCAGTGTGCTTTTGTTGTTTGAATTAGAGTTTTGGTTTGGTCACTTTCCTGGTCTGCTTTGCTTTGAATATTGATAATGTTACAAAAAGTTTCTTTTTAAAGTAAGGTGTAAGGTTAATGCAACTTCCAAATAAATGAAGAAACATTCCTACCCCTACCCAAATCCCACATACCTTCTATGGCCACACAGATTTCCAAATGTTCAACTAATCAAATGTTTGGCAATTCAAACCACCCCTGAATTTATCAAACAAATGTACATTCAATAAGTTGCAGGGGAATATAATAATAGATGAAATGCACTAGAGGCAGAAGCAAAAAACAGAATACACAAAAGTCTTACCCTGTCCATACAGTTTTCCACTTCCAACAAGTCTTTCAAATGTAAAACAGTAGGAGTCATAATTCCTGCAGCATTCCGAGCAGTGTTCTTTCTGAGTCAAAATGTTAGTTGCCCTGGACGCAAGGATTAGCAGATCCCTTCAAATCTTCAGAAAACTAAAGCACTGTAGCACTGCAAGATTCCATACAAATGCAATAAACAATTTAAAGGGATAGAAGAGCTTTGTTTTTCTTTGTTCTGTAAGTTCAAGTTGAGGGGTACCAAACTGGGGTATGTCACTATGTATGAGATTAGGTAGCTATGCAGCTGAAGTAGCTGTCTTTTCCAAGCAGTTGTCTCCCTCTTTTTCTATTCCAGATGAGTGCTTCCTCTAGACTGGGAGCTTTACCTGCTGGACTGCAGCCTTCTCTTTTAAGTTTTCTTAAGTAGGTGCTTTCATTCAATTAATGTCAACTCAGCTCTGTCTTAATGGTAGATACACTCAGTACATACAAATTAAAATCAAACACTCCTTCTAATAATAAATCACATCAGAAAGTAGTATTTTTACATCAGAGAAGTAAAAATAACCTTATTTCCAGATTTTAACCTCTGCAATGCCACAATAACCCCTCCAGCAACCCCTCCCCCACATCCCCAGTTTTGTACTTTATCAGGGTGGGTTGTAAGGTCTGGATAAGCTATCCAAATGGGGATTAGCCATCCACACTGGGATTTTCAGTAGCAGATTTGTGTTTGTCTATGAAATCAAATGGATTTAGGAGTGAAGCCCACCTACCCAACTTATTATTAGCATTCCTTTGTGTGGCTATTGTAGTAGTGTGTGGTCAGTAGCTAGTGTAAAACATACTAACAGATAATACTGGAGTGGAATGAGCATTTGTTTAATGGCAAGCAGTCACACTCAGTGAGACAATACTTTCTTTCTCTTTCTTTCTATTTCTTTCTCTCTTTCTTTCTCTTTCTTTCTTTCTTTTTCTTTCTTTCTTTCTTTCTCCTCTGTTTACTTTCTGTGAAGACAGCAGAACAGGTGTGCTTCATCATCTATTTTTTTGTTGAAGTACAACCCCTACTCCCACCGCAGATAATTGTATATGTGTATAAACAATATAAATTCTGGAAAAATGTGAGACAACTTATATGGTCTTTTAGCATATAATCTCTTTTAACTGATTGAAGACCTCATCTGCTGCTACATTTTCTCTGACTTGCATGGAGGTACAGACTTTGTATAATAGCCTACAAGTCCTAGGAATGACTGTTTGTGGCAGTTGGTTATGGGTACCGGACAATTTTTATGGTTTCTCTTATCTTTTTGAAATTTAATTACCCTTCTTCTAGTCACATATCCTAAATATCCAGCTTCTGTTATTCAGATCGTACACCTGAAAGCATTAACTGTAAGTCATGCTTGTCTTAAAGATTCTAAAACAGCTTGTACTTTATTAAAGGTGACTCCCAGTCTTCCAATAACATCATTATGTCATCAAGGTACACAGCTGAGTATTTTAGAGCTCTATTCTTGTACCTTTACAACCGACAGTAACTCCGTCAATTCCAAAGAGTAACAGTATAATGAATGTCACCATCAAGGGCTGAGAATGTTGTTTGTTTTTTGTTTGGCTTCAAGGGCAAGAGGGATCTGTTAGGACCACTTGGTCAAATCTAGAATGACCAATAACCTTGTTTTTCCCTTTTATGCCTTCTATGAGTTCATCCACTTTGAGCTTTCTGGAATTCACTACCAAATCTTATGAGCTCTTTTAGAGGCCAAGACAATCAGACTGTTCTATTCACTTTAGGGCATCTAATGATACCCAAACCAGCCTTTGATATCTTGTCTTGCACACATCACTTTCAGAACTTCTTATGATTTTAGGTTTACCTTCTTCCTGGCAGTTTCAGTATGTTGAATTAACTTACTTTTCTCATGCAGCTCTGAAAAAAGCCTTTGTTTCTTGGTAAGATTTTTTTCACTTCTTGTGCATGTGTCACAGACAAAGTCTCCTCTGTTTAAACAGCTGAGGTTGTTTCCTGTGTTAATTTACTAGTGGGATTCATCTTAATTCTAAGACAAACTCCAGATGCTTCAACTTTGTTCCATGGGTTAAACACATTTAGGTGATTGTCTCCACCATATGTGTTATTTTGTAGTTCACTTCATTAATTAATTTTATCACATCAAAATGTCCTTGCCATATTGTTAGGAATTTGTTCTCAGCAGAGGAGACTAACACTTTGCCCCTCCCTTAAATTCTCTAGGTCTGGCTTTCTTATTATACGTTCCCTGGTGAATGTCTTCTGACCTTTGTATGTGTTCCTTCACCACTGGCATAACAATTTTCAAACTATCTTTTAAGCACATGTAGTGTGTTATTACACTTATAAATGTTTTTTTTTCTTTCTCCTCCCATTTTTTTGGAAATGTCCAGCAGGCCTCAAGGATATCTCCCATATAGTAAACTGAATGGAATAAATCCTTTTGAAATTTAGAGTACCTCCTCTGCAGCAAAGAAGAGGTTAGTAATGAGGGTTTGAGGGGCCAAACCTTGTGTGTATTTACAATTGCCCATTCATTTGTCCATGTTAAATTTAAAGAGGGTTAGGTAGCTACTTTGCTTTACATCCAAAGGAAGTATATCCCATAAAGAGGGATTCTCTAGGATATATCTATCTCACCAGCAGGTTCAGTTTATGTTTCAGTGGAAGTTAAGATCTCATGAGCAGGTGTTGTAGATGCTGTTAGTTCTGTGGATGAGCAAGAGGTCACATAAGGACAAGATCTCCCTTTAACAAACCCAGACTCCCTTTTCATACCTTTCAACTCTAGATTTTCGCAGAACGTCCAGATTTTTACCTCAAAATTTTGGTATACCCCTCATAAATTTTTGGCTTTCTGGGAAATGATTGGCAAATCACTGAGGATGGAAGTTAGACAATAATGATAGACAATTGAGTTTCAGACTTCATACCCTTCAGAAAATTCATGGTAATAGAAGACTAGTCATTCTATAAGTTTTTAGTAGCAATATTTAAAAATTGTCCCTATTTTGGGGTCTTCCCCCAGTATTTATGGCTTTGTCCAGATTTTTTTTGCTCTAAGAGGTTCAGAGGTATGCCTTTGATGCTTTGTAGACTAGATGGATGTCACCTCTCAAGTGTCTGTAGAATACAGAAAAGACAGAAGGCACTTTAAATCATCTGGGTAACTCAAGTAAGTCATGCTCTTGATTGTACCACAAAAACAGTTGTAAATGACTGCAAACTCTGGCCGAACAGTAAAAAATGGAAAACAATTTAGTTCAAACCAAGAAGATGAGCACTTTTGTTTTAGTTATGTAAAACTTCATCAGATCTGGAAAAAATACCCTTGGTGATTAATCTTGCAAGGCCAAATAATTTCCTAACAAAAATGGATGTATATTAATCAAAGGATAGCTCATTATCAACAAAAGTGTCCAAGGCCTTAATGTCAAAGCAGTGTCTGCTGAAAATAACAATTTTCAAAC
Source organism: Protopterus annectens (assembly GCF_019279795.1). NCBI lineage: Eukaryota > Metazoa > Chordata > Ceratodontiformes > Protopteridae > Protopterus > Protopterus annectens. Next base: position 1,031,496,436 of record NC_056744.1, read on the forward strand.
TATCTTTTAAGCACATGTAGTGTGTTATTACACTTTAAATGTTTTTTTTCTTTCTCCTCCCATTTTTTGGAAATGTCCAGCAGGCCTCAAGGATATCTCCCATGTAAACTGAATGGAATAAATCCTTTTGAAATTTAGAGTACCTCCTCTGCAGCAAAGAAGAGGTTAGTAATGAGGGTTTGAGGGGTCAAATCTTGCATGTATTTACACTTGCCCATTCATTTGTCCATGTTAAATTTAAAGAGGGTTAGGTAGCTACTTTGCTTTACATCCAAAGGAAGTATATCCCATAAAGAGGGATTCTCTAGGATATATCTATCTCACCAGCAGGTTCAGTTTATGTTTCAGTGGAAGTTAAGATCTCATGAGCAGGTGTTGTAGATGCTGTTAGTTCTGTGGATGAGCAAGAGGTCACATAAGGACAAGATCTCCCTTTAACAAACCCAGACTCCCTTTTCATACCTTTCAACTCTCCAGATTTTCGCAGAATGTCCAGATTTTTACCTCAAAATTTTGGTATACCCCTCATAAATTTTTGGCTTTCTGGGACATGATTGGCAAATCACTGAGGATGGAAGTTAGACAATAATGATAGACAATTGAGTTTCAGACTTCATACCGTTCAGAAAATTCATGGTAATAGAAGACTAGTTATTATATAAGTTTTTAGTAGCAATATTTAAAAATTGTCCCTATTTTGGGATCTTCCCCCCAGTATTTATGGCTTTGTCCAGATTTTTTTTACTCTAAGAGGTTCAGAGGTATGCCTTTGATGTTTTGTAGACTAGATGGATGTCACTTCTCAAGAGTCTGTAGAAAACAGAAAAGACAGAAGGCACTTTAAGATCATCTGGGTAACTCAAGTAAGCCATGATCTTGATTGTACCACAAAAACAGTTGTAAATGACTGCAAACTCTGGCTGAACAGTAAAAAATGGAAAACAATTTAGTTCAAACCAAGAAGATGAGCACTTTTGTTTTAGTTATGTAAAACTTCATCAGATCTGGAAAAAATACCCTTGGTGATTAATCTTGCAAGGCAAAATAATTTCCTAACAAAAATGGATGTATATTAATCAAAGGATAGCTCATTATCAACAAAAGTGTCCAAGGCCTTAATGTCAAAGCAGTGTCTGCTGAAAATAACAATTTTCAAACTATCTTTTAAGCACATGTAGTGTGTTATTACACTTTTAAATGTTTTTTTTTCTTTCTCCTCCCATTTTTTTTGGAAATGTCCAGCAGGCCTCAAGGATATCTCCCATGTAAACTGAATGGAATAAATCCTTTTGAAATTTAGAGTACCTCCTCTGCAGCAAAGAAGAGGTTAGTAATGAGGGTTTGAGGGGTCAAATCTTGCATGTATTTACACTTGCCCATTCATTTGTCCATGTTAAATTTAAAGAGGGTTAGGTAGCTACTTTGCTTTACATCCAAAGGAAGTATATCCCATAAAGAGGGATTCTCTAGGATATATCTATCTCACCAGCAGGTTCAGTTTATGTTTCAGTGGAAGTTAAGATCTCATGAGCAGGTGTTGTAGATGCTGTTAGTTCTGTGGATGAGCAAGAGGTCACATAAGGACAAGATCTCCCTTTAACAAACCCAGACTCCCTTTTCATACCTTTCAACTCTCCAGATTTTCGCAGAATGTCCAGATTTTTACCTCAAAATTTTGGTATACCCCTCATAAATTTTTGGCTTTCTGGGACATGATTGGCAAATCACTGAGGATGGAAGTTAGACAATAATGATAGACAATTGAGTTTCAGACTTCATACCGTTCAGAAAATTCATGGTAATAGAAGACTAGTTATTCTATAAGTTTTTAGTAGCAATATTTAAAAATTGTCCCTAGTTTGGGATCTTCCCCCCAGTATTTATGGCTTTGTCCAGATTTTTTTTACTCTAAGAGGTTCAGAGGTATGCCTTTGATGCTTTGTAGACTAGATGGATGTCACCTCTCAAGAGTCTGTAGAATATAGAAAAGACAGAAGGCACTTTAAGATCATCTGGGTAACTCAAGTAAGCCATGATCTTGATTGTACCACAAAAACAGTTGTAAATGACTGCAAACTCTGGCTGAACAGTAAAAAATGGAAAACAATTTAGTTCAAACCAAGAAGATGAGCACTTTTGTTTTAGTTATGTAAAACTTCATCAGATCTGGAAAAAATACCCTTGGTGATTAATCTTGCAAGGCAAAATAATTTCCTAACAAAAATGGATGTATATTAATCAAAGGATAGCTCATTATCAACAAAAGTGTCCAAGGCCTTAATGTCAAAGCATTGTCACCTATGTAGTAGGTGCAGTGGTGCAGGGGTGCCCAGTTTTGTTTAAAGTCATTCGCTAGCATTTAGTTTTAGGGTATGGTCTAAGTATCACTTATTGGTATGTGTTAGTATGAAGAACATGTAAGTCAGAGAGGGTGTTAATGACAGCTCCAAGTTTGCAATCATCAGGCAGGCTTGGTCAGCCATAGGCCCTTGATGTCAGCCTTGACATCAGAGAAGTAAATACCAAAGAGACATGATCCTAGGACTAATCCCTGGGCACATCACTGGTAACTACACTTTATGAACAGAACATGTATTTTGCACTAATAGATTAAGTTCTGACATTTACTCAGTTTGCTGTCTAGTGGGTAACATACTGGTTTGCATTTTGTTTAATGTTTTTGTCAATAATGCTAGAATGTGTGATGGTATCAAAGGCCTTGGCCAAGTCCAGACTGGCAGTGTATATCAATTTGCCTGAGTGTAATGCATCAGTAACATGTTCAAAGAAGCTAGTTAGTTTCAAGAGGCAGGATCTCTTTTTAACAACCCCAAAATGGCTTGGGTCCAGGACATGTAGACTGCCTATGCTCTTCTTAATAAGTTCCACAACAATGCATTTCATTGCTTTGCATTTAAGATGAGACTTATAGCTTTATAGTTGCCTGGATTGTTAGTGCACCCCACCACCACCTTGTGGAGCAGAGTGACTACAGTTCTCCATTCCTTTGTTATCAGTCCATTGGAGAGACTGAGGGTGAACAGATTTAGTAGAGAGTCTGACAGATATTGGCTGGTGCTGGCATGGAGGCAACTAGACACATTATTAGACCCTTGAAGCAAATGTTTTTGGTGTTTATGGCCTTGAAGAGAGCATTTAGGACTAGCTCAGAGGTAATCAGCATGGGTGGTGTAGGTGTACTAATAAATTGTGGAATGGTAGGAGAAGATAGGAGAGTAAGGTTACTGCTGAATTTGTCCACTAATATGTTGGATATGTCCTCAAGGGACATGCAGATGTTGTTATTGTTATGTATTAGTTCTGAGCACTGCTAGTCCTTACTTCTAAGTTTTCTGACGTAGCTAAAAAGGCTTTGTGGCGATCCTTAGCAGAGTTAGCAGTTCTCAATTCATACTTACTTTTAGAGGATTTGGTTTCATTTCCATTTTAGTTCATCTATACATGATAGGGTATTAAGTTTGGTTTTATGGACTATAAGTTTATTCTTATTGTATAGTTTGTTTATACCAGGATTTCTCCATAAGGGTTTATTCATGAATTTGACATTGCATCTATGTCTAATGGGGGCAGATACCTCAATCCGTGCTTTGAGGTGGGCATAGAAATTATCTGCGGATGTGGCATGTGAGATGAGGCCATCAAGGTGAGGAAGGAGATTACATTTCATCAGGTTTCTCTTGAAGTAGTCTGTAGAGGCAGAAGGCTTTCATTTTAAGTCAAGTTTTACCTTCATAGTGAGTGCTACCAAACAGTGGTCAGATTTTACAACTGATATGGTAACTCTATGAGCCTAGGTTGGCAATATTGGTGAGAACCAACATTTTTTAACCCCTTATTGGGACTAAAATCAGTTGGTCTAGCAAGTTAGCATTAATGAATTCCAAGAACCTTTGTGCATATTTATTTGAGATGGTGTAGGCTTCTTATTTAATGGAAGGATAGTTGAAATTACCCAAGAAAATAGTATTAGGCTGAACAGAGAGGGATGCTAGTTTACTTTGTTATGCCTCATGGGCTGCAAGTAACATGGAGGAGGTTCAATAGTTAGCTGTGATGTGGCACAGAGTTTTATCTACTGTGAAAATGATACAGAGAGGTTCAAGGTCATGGTCCTGGCTTAAGAGTCTGGAGGTGAGATGGCTTCTTAGAAATGCAGACACACATCCCCTTCAACAATGCCATAATTTTATGGTTTGAGTCTGAAGAAGTGGTAGACACTGAAACCCCACATTGTGGTTTGGCGATCACTGTTCTGAGACCATGTTTCAGTAACTATACAGAGAGCTATGTTTTCAAGAGTAAGAAATGCCTGTAAGGAATGTAACTTCTTGTTTGGGCTACCTTTATACGGTTTTGATCTTGACTGACCGCATATGCAATTTGAAGAGATTGACCTTGCATACAAAAGGCACTATGCGGGAAGGAAAGTTCCTGGCCAATATATGGAAGCTATGAGGGACAGGTACAGGCTGTCCCTAGCAAAGCAGCCAAGGTTGTTGATCCTCTACTTCTATGTTAATGTATATTGCACCCCATTAAATGACATCACCAATAACTGAAGTCCATTATCATTTGCTTGTATTGTGGTATCGTTCTTGGCAATGGCAGGACACCATTCAAAGTCAGTTTCACACCTATTTCAGATGCACTACAGTGTGGAAAAGGGCAAATCCCCAATGATGGCCCACTGCTTCTTTCCTCAGGGAACAACTTTGCTGAAACAATCGTTCAACGGAATGAAGAGGTGTTCGGTAAGTTGTCAATTTGAAAATATTGTTATGACAGATGATAATGTGGTTTCATTGAAAGAATGAATTACCTAAGATTTTTATAAGTGATGTAATAGTCAGAAACTACAGTGGAAATATCTCCCTTTTGTAAAGGACCAGTTAAAACCTCCTATCACAGGGTGGGACTATCCTTTGTGGGGCAGTTCTATTTATCAGAACAGTAAATATAATAGCTAAGAAAAAGTAAACCATTGGAGTCTCTCTTCTGAGATACTTGTGCTTATCAGAACTTTAGGAGGAATATCTAATGAGAAGAAAGGTATCTTTGTGAATTTATTTATTACTCCGTCAATTCCATTCTGATACTCATTTTTCCCTTTTCTAGGTGTTTTCTATTATCTAAGATGTTGGGTTTTTTTGAGGCGAAAGTGGTCATGTTTTAATCAGTGACTCAGGAGTGCTAGGACTGGATCTGGCAAATACATGACTTTGAATTTTAAGCTTTCTGTTTGAATTCCAGAAAGTGGGAGTCAGTGTTGCAATAAGAGGGCCCACGTTTTGTCCCAGGACATCAATTTGTTCTTTAGTTCATTTTTCATCCATGGGATTTTGGTCCATCATATTCCATAAAATGTAATGGTGACTACTTCACTTAGTACATTTAATATAGTGCTTTGAACTGAGTTATTGGGCCATCTGACTTACAGGATTATCGAACAAAACTTGTTCCAAGATGTCAAATACATTTTGAATTCTGTCACATAGTGCTATATTTGCATAAAGTATTATTTTTATTTTTGGTTTTATGACATATATGTCTTTATATATTTTTGCTGAAAGCTTTCTGTTGGTAAGAGGTGGAAATGAGCATCATTCTGGCTGGCAGACTATCTCAAGGAGAGGCAAAGGGCTTTTCTGGGAGCAGTGTGCAAACCAAGGATTTTAACTGTTATATGAGGAAGAGTGAAAAAACACCAGTGATATGTCTATAAACTCATATTGACATAACTAAACGTCAGGCATGAGGCAGGACATGGAGTAATGCAAAAATTATCCAGACTAGCTGAGAATGATGACTGATCACAGCCGGACGCTCAATCACCTGACAATGTGACTATGACCAGTCAGTCTACAGGGTGTGTGTGTGTGTGTGTGTGTGTGGGCGATTGATGGTCCAAGAGATGGAGATCCAAAATGTAATCCTAAAAATAATAATAAAATAATGGCCCACCACCTTAACAGGCTTCCTTACCACAGTAACTACATCAAACACACACGTCACTTCCAAGACAACAAGTCCAATGAGTCCCTTTCAGTTGAATGGAGGTGAAATAAACAACCTTAAGGCACAAAAGTTCTTATGCTTCTTGGAATTTTGATCCAGCTGTCAAGAAATGATCATCAGCCTAGAAACTGAGCTCATCAAGGACCAATTGCCTTTAGCAGTTTGCTATTGATCTGATGGTGATAGCCACAAATTCCTACAAGAAAAAATGTACTGACTGCATGGTGAATGATAACGTAGGATTGTTCTATAGACTATTGCCTCTACTATGATATACATCAAAGAATTGGAGGTATCAGAATTTACCCACAGTAGACACTCGTAATAATGGCTTATCTTTGATCTACCTGCTTTTTAGATCTAACATTTTCCAAATAATTTAAAATGTTTTTCCAATTCTTATTAAAGCTAGTTCATTGTACTTCATACCACATTTTGTAGCTTACCCTTTTGTGATAATATCACAATATCTCTCATCACTCCTGTAAGCAATTTAACTCAAAGATATCCACCCATAATGTTAATGTTTTAACTAACATGGTTACCTACTTCAATGATCCTCTTTTAAAGTTTTGAATAAAATGGTTTTTAATGAATCCAAAATGTGCTTCCTTCTTTACAGTGAAAAATCAACAGTAAAAAATACTTCAAGTTGATAAAATCTACAAGTATTACAATACTGCCAGTTGTAACCTACAGTGAAACTATATCACATTAGTCCAATTCTATTTACAGAAAGACAGGTGTGTAGACCATTTTTATTTTAGATTTGGTTACTGGGAAGGTCCAACTGGACTCAAGTCCTTTTCAGTGGAGGCCTGGGGAGAAAAGCTCCACATATGACATATTCTATAGTACAATAAAATGACACATTACATTGCACTAAAAAGATGAGCTTACACAGTACTGAAGTATATAGATTATGTACACATATTAATTAATTTGCTTACAAAAAAAGTATCCTGATATTGATCGGAATATGGAGAATTCTGTACACATATTAATATGTTTGATTTACAAAGAAGTATCCTGATACTGCTGCCATAACCAGAGAAATTATTTTTCAAGTGTTTTATATCACTGTTCACAGTTTTTTAGCACTCTACCACTTTTATTCTCTTCTTTGTCTACTTTGCGTTCATTCTCCATTAAGTTTTTTTTCTATCATTCACTTCTCAATATTCTGGATTTGCAATTTGTATCCGGGTAGAAAAAGGAATTGTCATGTTCCACTTTAATAAACCACTCAAACACCAAAAGACCTTTGATGTCCTTTATTGCATAACATAATAAATGATAAAAGCATGAAACTTTATTAAACACAATACAACTTCAATTCCTTGTAAAAGAAAATAAATAACCATAATGGCAGCCTAACCACTCACCCTTGAGATAAACAGCATCCCCCATTTGCTCACTTATCCTTACACTTACAAGGTAGTATTCCACCACTCACCTTCAGCATCTCTTCACCAACCCAAAACCACCAACTCCAAAACACCTCCACCATCAATTTTCACCACCTCAAAATCCTTCCACTAATTATCCGCCAAAGGGGGAGCAGAAGAGGGGCAAGCCTGTCCCTCTTCTCCACTCAAAATACGATACCTAAACAGGACAGGCAGGGAGGGCAACAAGATCATGCCAAATGTGACTCCCAACAACCAAAACCCACCTCAAAAGCCTTCAAGACCCACCCCCTGCCTTACCTAACTTCTTCCCTTAGCCTCCAACCTGCTTAACCCTTTCCGGCCTACTCCCTTCAAATTCACTTACTACTAACCTTACCTGCTTCTTCTTCTTCTTAAATCCCAACTCCCCCCCAACCATTAAAGATGTCCTGTGACAACTTTGTCTGTTCCAAACTTCATTTGTCATGTTCCACTTTAATAAACTACTCAAACACCAAAAGACCTTTGATGACCTTTATTGCATAACATAATAAATGATAAAAGCATGAAACTTTATTAAACACAATACAACTTCAATTCCTTGTAAAAGAAAATAAATAACCATAAGAGCAGTGCAACCACTCACCCTTGGGATAAGCAGTGTCCCCCAGTTGCTCACTTATCCTCACACTTACAAAGCAGCATTCTACCGCTCACCTTCAGCATCTCTTCACCAATCCAAAACCACCAAGTCCAAAACACCTCCACCATCAATCCTTTGTCACCTCAAAATCCTTCCACCAAATATCCCCCATAGGGGGAACAGAGGAGGGGCAAGCCTGTCCCAATTCTCTGCCCACCAGTCCCACAGGCTGTTCCCCCTCACACCTAAACCCCACTAACCAAGCCCTCCAAAAATAACCCCAAATTTAAATTAAACAAATCAAATCCAGGTTCACTGAGGTGAACCCCATCTGCCCTATACCATATGGGACCCCTATGATTAAACTCACTGTGCCAGATATTATATACCCCATCCCCTTAAACTGTTTTGCCAATGTAAAATTAACATACCTATGAGCCCTCTCAATTGCAAAAAGATTCTTTCCATCCCGTAAATACCTGCAGTATCCGGTTCCACATCAACCCTCTAATACCATGCCAGGTAACTTTCCATCAGAAATGCTGCAAGCCCAAATCCATGCCATTGGTCCTAACCGCAGCCTGTCTAGCTGCCCAATACACAAATGAATGGCCTAAAATGACAATCCTTTCCTCTAGGGGAAAGAAAATTAACCACAAAATAAATATACCAAATCTTATTTAATGTTCTTTTTTTGGTTTTTCCCGGTTAGGGGTTGCCACAGTGGAACTCCAGTCCGCTAATGATTGGCAGTAGATTTTTATGGTGCCGAGGTGCCAGCTCAACGCCCAACCTTCAACGAAGGCACGCCCATTCATGCATGTCTTTCAAAGGCCACTCGACTGTGAGGAGGACATGCAGACTCCACACAGAAGGCGCTCCAGCCAAGAATCAAATGGGAGAACCTCTTGCTGTGAGGTGACAATGCTACCGCTGCACCACCGCAAAAATGCCTTGGAAGACCACCACCCCACCCTCTTAATGACTTCATTAGAACTGCTTCCTTCCACTAGATCAGATGCCCTACCCATCCTGAAAGAGTGAGTAGAAAATTTGTCCCCATCTAAGCCTACACTAAGAAGAGCCCTTCTCATGACTAAATTCAACTGCCCCCCATTAATGACCTGCCACCTACTGATGTAAAAACTAATTCCTGTGCCCTACCCTCTCTAGCCGCACACAGTCTCCTTCCCCACACTACCGGACACATCCATTCTGACCTAACTTTCCCCAAAACTATAGATGTCCCTTTCCCTTCTTGATCTGTTTTCGATGACCTCAACCTAATGTGCACCGCCTTCGGCAATATCAGCATGTCATCCCACACCAATGACCCCAGTAACTCTGACACACAAAAGCTCCACAGTGCATCCACACACTTAATGTACCCCACATCACATATTCCTCTGAGCTTCCACATACTCTGCTTAAACCCTTTAACAACATTTTTAAAATCCCTGCAGTGACTGGCCATCTCCTATCCCTAGAAGGGCCTTCTCCTCTACACCAACCTTTCAAAATGTGCCCAACTATCCAGGACTTAGTCCAATCCTCTAATTTGTCTGACCGAGCAAAAACACCAATTGCTGCCAAAGCCACTCTCACCAATCTTACTGCCTTGCCTGTATCCTCAGCGTGGCTAAATAACACAGCAATAAACTTTCTGACCACACACATTCCTCTTCCGGTAATTGCCTCACAAAACTATCAAAATCATACAATGCCCTACCATATGCTTTCCTGGTGGATACCACCCATGACTGCTGCACCAACCCACTGATCACTGCTGCCCAATCTGCCAAATCTCGTCTGGTACCACCATGGGGTCCCTTGCTGCTGTTGGAGCCACCTGCCAAAACCTGAAAAACTGAAAACAAGATAGGCTGTCAGCTGTCTCATTCTTCACCCCCAGCACATGTACCCCTGTAAAAGAAAAATTAACCAACACACTCTGCAACACTAGCATATGAAGAACCAACAACAATCATGCAGATTTAGCTGTCTTAACCTGCAACACTCTCACCACCGCAATATTGTCAGAATTAAACAATACCCTCCTACTCCTCAAATGATCCTGCCATACCACTGATGTAGCCCAAATTAGCATAAGCTCCAGGAAGGAATTATCCCGCTTCCATTCCTCAGGCCAATGAGGAGGCCATGGCACTGAAAACCATTGCCCCACAAAAAAACGCTCCCATACCCAAACCCCCAGCTGCATCTGTAAAGAACTGTAAATCCCCTTGACCTACCCAGTCTGTCTTCCAAAATGTGTTCCCGTTAAACTGATGTAAAAACTGTGACCACAAAGCTAACTCCTCCCATGCTAACTTACTAACCCTTATCGTGTGGTGCTTACTTTTACCTCCTTTCAACAGAAAAGCCACCGAACCACAAAACATACGTCCAGGATGCACTGCCCTGCAAGCAAAATTCAACAATCCCAACAACTCCACGACATCTCTTAACCGAACCTTACTCTTGGACCTCACCCACATTATTTTCTCATGTAGTCGAACCACCTTCTCCCCTGGCAAACTAAATAAACCTTGACTTGCATCCACATTCAATCCCAGGAAATCTAGCACATTCGCTGGGCCAGTGGTACTTGCAACACCTCACAAATCCCCACAAACTCACACATCGCCACCTGTGCCTCCTCTTTCCCCTCACACACCAGCAAGAAGTCATCTAGGCAATGTACTGCTCTCTGCCCTTCCACCCTCTGTTGACATATCCAATGCAAGGCCGCTCTAAACTTTTCAAAAGTGGAACAAGCCACTGCACATCCCCATTGGCATAGCTGTGCCAAAATCAAAACTATCCCGCACTGCCATGCCCAGTAATGGAAAATCCTCCTCCCGAACTGTCAATAGATGAAAGGCTGGCTCAGTGCTTACTTTTACCAGCCAAGGGTCCTCAAAACTTTGAATGATGTGGACTGCATTATCCAGTGATGCATACGTCACTCTAACCTCCTCTCCAGGGATGAAATCATTAACAGAATTGCCTTCAGGGTAAGATATTATTTATTATTTATTTATTATTTTACATTTGTTGACCGGGCTTGTCGATTGAGCTGAAGAGCCCTTTTTCAGCGGAGGCTTGGAGAGAAAAGCTCCAATATATTATACAATTTTCATTATAAATTAGCATTAAACATCAGTGTTACAGGATTATTACAAGGCATTAAGTAGCAATACAATGTTATACAGGGACAATAATCAGGAGTATAACAAAGCTCTTTCAAGATGTATAAAAAGAAAATGTCATTAAGATGGATATAGTTTTTGGGATAAGTGATTACAAAAACCCAGTTTTATCATAATGTAAATAATTAAGATAAGTGATGTATTAAGCTAAACTCACCCAGCCTCTTCTTAGGAACCAAACCCAAAGGTGACACTTTAAATTGGGTAAATGGTGGACTATCAAAAGGGCCCAACAACCTACCCGCCTGGTAGTCCTTCTCAATCAAAGCTCTTAGGACATCCTCCCTCCCATGTGCTGACTTCAAAAATTTCCCCACCTTACCATCACCCACTAAATTTCCCATTCCATAATTAAGCTGTGGAATGCCCTCCGATCATCAGTTGCAGAATTAGACAACATAATGTCCTTTAAAAGAAAACTAAAACATCTCACTGATAACCCCAGCTGCACATGCAACACACATCCACAGCCTCCATAATCTAGCAAAACTTTTTCACATAGTAAATATACTTATGTATATGTCATACTGTTACACCATATGAGTTATCCCTAATCTTTAGTATCCTAGTCCGCAGATCTATACAACTATCTTAACACATGTTCTCTTCTCTGTCACTTTCTACTTTTAATACTACCATTAAATACATGTCACCTATAATCTGCATATTCCCACCACCTAGCTATAAGATTCTATATCTATCCTACCTTTAACTTTAACTCTTAAATTCTACCTTCCCACTACACTTACCTTTCCCCTTTCCTACCCCCCCAAAAAAATGTTAAATATTTCTAACTGTATAATTTTCCTACATGCTAATGTTCCATTGTTACTGTATTGTGCCTTTTTACAACATATGTGCTGTTTAGATAGTTTTAAGTATTATTTCACTTGCTTTATAAGTAATTGTTTTCTTACAAATTCATGTAATGATGTTCATGTAACTTGAAGCTTTTCTCCCCGAGCCTCCACTGAAAATGGGTCTCAAGCTCAGTGGACTTTCCTGGTCAACAAATGTCAATAAATAAATAAATAAATAAATAAATTAGACTTGATCGAAAATCCCCTCAAAAAGCCCTCAACCAATTCCCCAGCCACTGCTGGCAGTGGATACTGTGCAGCAACTCCCACAGGATTGGGACCATAATAGGTGAATGGGTCCCTTAATCACCCCCTAGTTCCCTGAAAGGACCCCCAGACCCCCCCTTTGGCCATGAAAATTGGCCCTGCTCCATACCCCTTGTAGTTCCATGGGAGACCCACTCCATCCTCTCTGACCAGGAAAGTAGGATGCCTGGCACCCAAAATGACTCTCACCATTACTGCATTGCATTGCTGAATGTGTGCCCATACATTTTGAACAAGCATGGGAGAATATGCAACCTGTCCAAGAACATCTGTCCACATTAAAAGCCCAACATACTCCAATGCCTCCTTCTGCTGGCTTACCCACTCTGTTTCCCAACCCAAAGCTGTCCATCATGGTGGACAACCAGATATCAGAGTGTCTAAGTTCCCAATGCATGGATCTGTCAACAGCCTTCCTTTTGCGGAACTTCTGATCATACCATAGCCATGCATTACCTGGCCATCTCCTTTGTGCCTCTTGTATAGTCAGAAAGTAGGTCAGGAATGGAAGGGCCAAAGAATTATCCATTTCCAACTACACTGCCATATAATATATAAAGCCCAACACCCTATTTTCCCATGTCTTCTCTGCTGAAACTTACCCACACGCCTGCAACCTAATTCCACCAAGGCTGCCAAGAGGGCTTTCCCATTCACTGTCTCAGCTTCCATCAAGCGCTGTACCCCATCCACATCAATTAACTCAAAAATATCTTTGTATTCCCCTTTCAAATCTTCTCCTTCACCTCAAGCGAGATATGAGGAGTTAAAAGGATTGTTGCACCCTCCTGCCCTAAAGCCTGCATCATCAACCAATCCCCTGGCCATGACCCAAAGTCTGACCCCCTAGAAATGAAAGAGAACTAAGTAAACTCAAATCCTGACCCCCAAGTGTCTGCAACCCCACACCACCGGTCCTGCCCACACTAACATCCTCCGAGACCCTGGGCCATCCTTGAATCCTGTCTTGCAACCCCACACTCAACCTCTGGCACTTATTCCCTACTACCTATCCCTCAACATCCCTCCCCACAGAGACTAATAAACCATTACCTAACAGAGCTGAAGGTGATGCCGCCGGTGTTGCAACCACCATTGTCCTCTCCTCCACTGCCAGCATCTGACCTGCTCGCTTGGCTCTGGTTGCTCGTGTACTGTTCCCCGTCTGTTGTCTCTTCTTAGTCTTAGGATCCTGTGAGCTGGTAACGTGTTCTCCATTCGGTATCTCTCGAAACAAGTCCTCCGCTTGGGCCACGATGCTCGCCCATCTCAGCCTCAAACCCTGTACTTCTGCCATGATGCTTCCGCTCAATATCTGAAAATACAAATGCACACTGTAAGTTCACGTCTGAGAAAAAAAAAAAAGAAATTATTTACACATAACATAATCTGACCTTCAAGCATGGACCGGAATGGTAATAAAGATACTCATATAGTTCTTTCCTGCCCAACCATTATATTTCCTTTTTCTTTTTTAATAGCTATAAGACCCAACTTGCCAAAAGAATCAATCCTGCCAAGTCTCAAACCCAGGACCCTATACATTACAGACACAGCAAAGTAACCCTACCCTATTTTTTTTTGTTTATTCCTTCCAGGCTTACCACTCATGCTCAGCCAGCCTAACAGACAGAAAGCCCATGAACAGCACACATAGAACATCAACCCACTACCACCAATGCAAACTTTTAATTAGACAGAAGTGGAGCTGAATTCTTACCTCAAAATCCCCCAGCAACTTGGCTCTAGGCTCCGATCCTCCCCTACAACTCAAAACTCAAGAGTTATTATATTATTATCTCTTTCCTTTTCATATATAGATATATATATATATATATATATATATATATATATATATGGGTTTACTTTACATGGTCGACTCTTCAGAAAGTCGACTTTCATATGGCCGAGACCATATGATCGACTTTTGAAAAGCCGACCATGTAAAATAAACACATAACACACACCAAACACTTACCTTTCAACTGTTAGCAGGAGGGCAAGTGCCCCTGCACCCCCCACCCCCCCCGTAACTTAAATATACCAACTCCGAGATTAGACTACAGTGTGGAAGAGGAAATTTTCCCATTCCGCACTGTACGGAGATAGCGGTTCCCCATGGTCAGCTTTTTGAAAGTCGATCATATGGTCTCGGCCATATGAAAGTCGACTTTCTGAAAAGTTGACCGTGTGAAGGGGACCCATATATATATATATATATATATATATATATATATATATATATATATATATATAAAACGCATGCCACAAGCATTAATGCACATGAGCACCCTACCATTTGAGGCCAGTAAGAAGCCCACAAAAGGACTCACTGCATCCCTTCTGCCCATACCACTAACAGCAGGGATACATGAAAAACACCGGAGGCATGAGAAAAGGAGCCAACCATCCGTTAGACTCCCCACAAACACACCGTCAATCTACAAATTTTGTTTTTATTGTCCACTTTTTTTTTTTTTTAATTTAACTTACGGGCCACCGACATTACTGTGCATGCGCAGCCAGCCATTAACGGCTCCTTGGAAGACCACACCATGCCACTAATACCAATGAAACCAGGAAACTAACATTTGAACTTTAAAATCACTTAATACCAGAGAAAGAGAGAGAGAGACGCCTGAGACAGCAACTTCAACCCATAAACCAAACTACAACACTACAATCAACCCTGCCTGACATAAATGCACCAAAATGATGACCAAATGCCCCCCCCAAGCCTAAATGAACAACAAAACTATATCTCATAACCCTGCACTACTGGGTAACTGCTGATGTTTATGCTTAATTTTACACCAACAATGTATGTCGCCCCAGCCACCACCACGAGGCTGTATCTAACTCTCTCTTTATTTCTGTTATATTACCCGTACCCACTTTCCCCCCACCATCCCAGTATTAAAAAAGTCCTAATACTCCCCCTGGATAGAGAAAGAAAGAAGAAGAAAAAAATTATATACACTTCCGTATCTATAAGCCCTCCTGCCCACTCCTTATGGAACCAAGAAACTGTACTCACCTCACTGTCTTTGCAACCACCCAAGGCCTACCTTACTCCCATCTCAGGTCATCTGGGGCGTGATCCTGCTTCCAACAAGATCACACCAAATGTGGCTCCCAGCAACCAAATCCCACCTCAAAAGCCTTCAACCCCCCACCTTACCTCACTTCCTCCCTTAGCCTCCAACCTGCTAACCCTTTCCTGCCTACCCCTTCAGGTTCACTTATTGCTAATCTTACCTGCTTCTTCTTCTTAAATCCCAACCCCCCCCACCATTAAAGATGTCCTGTGACAACTTTGTCTGTTCCAAACTTCATTTGTTCATAATACACATCTATTTGTGCCTGTTCCATTACTGCTGTGCTAACACCCCCTCGACCCTGATGCCAAGGACATTCCCATCAAGTTTAAATGCGTCTCATAACTGTTTCTGCTTATTTTCTCATTATCTGTTTAATCAGATTCACTGCATCTTTCCTTCTTATTATTTAATTTCCATTTGTTCTTAATCTTCTGAAACTCTCATTCGCACTTTCATGATGCTGGGTTTTGCCATCATTAATTTATTCATTTCTGTGGTTCTTAGTTAAAGTACAAAATGTTCAGATGTCTTTATTGGTTAAACTTGACCTCTGCCCATTTGTTTTTAATGCAGACTATATACTACATAGCTCCTTACTGACCAGTATCCTTGTCAATAGTTCATAGATTAAGACATAATTTCTAATAATGTGCAAAACTACATGAATATTTGCACCACTGTAGTCAAAATACTGTTTGTACTTGTGCTAAAACTAAATAGTATGCTTTACTGGTATATGTGTCATTAGAACAATTTAATTATTTTAAACTGTATCAGTCCTGTATTATTCTATGTGCTGATTGCATATTATCAGCTTTTTGTACTTATAATTGTGTCGATACATTTTTGATGTTACTTACTCATATTGCTTTTCAAACATCGTGGGCCGTATACACAGTCATTTGTGCAAATGCAGTAAGGGTATTCCTTTTGCTTAAGAATGAGCATAGCAAAGGTGTGATTCATAGAGGCCATTCATGATAACATGCAAGGCCTTAAAAATAATGAGATACAAATGAGAAACGTAAAGTGTATTATGCTAATGAGGCAGTTTTGGAATTCACAGTCAAACATCCCTATACATCTGTTGTTAAATGCAATGCTTCACCTTTACTATTGGAGTTGCAATCCATCAACTTGTTTGTCCAAGTATGCACAAGTCCATCTCTGACACACACAAATGAATTATTCTACCAGAAACCCCTTCAGTAGTTTATATCAAGTATGTGCAAGTACTACAATGACACAAATTATTTTGCCCATTGATCACTTCAGCAGTCTCACCATTTATACACAAGCACTTCCATAATGCACAAATTAATTATTTCTTCCAGTGACCCCTTCAGTAACATTTCCTTGTATGTACAAGCACTAAAATGAGAAATTCACCCAAGCAACCCTTTCAGTAATATGTCCAGGTATGCAGAAGCATTAAAAAGAAACATTTCCCCAAGGGATCCCTTCAGTAAAATGTCCAGATACCCACAAGCACTGAAATGAAAAATTCACTGAAGTGACCCCTTCAGTAATATGTCCAGGTATGCACAAACACGAAAATTAACCATTTGCCGAAACTACACATCAGTAAAATGGCCAGGTATGCACAATTATCAAAAATAAAAAAAATTGAGTAAAAATGTCCATGTATGCAGAAACACAAACTCAGCCCCCTTGCCTCTCCACATTCTGACTGAAACCTGCTGCTTTCTTGTGTAACTCCAGGGCTATTTACACACTTTGTATGCAAATTAGTTCAAGTCAATTCTTCGAGTCAAGTCTATGAATCAAACTCATATGCATATGTGTAAACCCCTTAAATAGCATAGTAGCTTCCCCCTATCAATTATGAATTATTTCCGATAGGGAGGCATGTTCACAAAAAGTCATCTGCATTTCCATAGTCCTCCTGACAGTCCTGGATTTAAATAGCATTGTAGCGTCATGCTTCATGGATCACTGCTATGAACATGTGAAGCCCCAGACTATGAATAGCGTCCTTTATTTTGTCTATTTATCCACTCTTTTTAAAACATTTTGAGCTTCTCCCCTGGGGTCCCCACTGTAAATGAGAATTGGCCTGCAGAACAAAACAATCAACAAAGCATAATAAGCAAGCAAACCAACACTCCGTAGTCTGCTACCTCGCATATCTTAGAACAATTGCTTTATGTACCTTATAGTTGTGTTATACTTATCACAGTACATTCCTTTAAATGATCTCTGTTCTCATAATTGTTTCTATTTAGCTTTTACCCACACTGGCATATATGCTCAGGTTATAAGACATTACATCCTACACCCTAGGCTTAAAATGGCTTGCAAGGGCAGTTAGCCTATGACCTATGATGATGTACCACATGATTATTTTTCCTGCGTTTAGCAGTGGCTTCCAGTTGTTCCACCCTTTCCTCTGTTGTTAATATCCTAACTGTCTTGCTACAGATTCACTAGTCTGATCTTTAGCTGACCCCTCTATCGTGTCCAAGAGTCTGCTCAATAAAAATGGCTATCTTTGGCTTTTCTTTATGGTTATTGCATGCAAATGTGCTGCTTAGCTATCTTTTCAGATCATAGTTAGTATATCTGTGTTTGCTTTTCAGGTTCTTCCTTGAATATTCAACATGACAGACTCATCTCCCTAAACCATACGTTCATAGGCACTGAATTATGCAGTTTGTATTCCTTTATGCCTTTGATCTGTTATATTCAAGATGCACATATATCACAGAATTCTATCCTAACCATTATTTTTTTCATCCAGTGACTATAATTCCTGTACGTTTTTAGGTTTTGCTGTTTCCACATGTCCATTGTCTCCTTCATTGATTCTCATATTATTTTACTTTAATATAAACAGGGCAAGACGTCTACATCCTATAACTGATATTTTCCTATACATTTTTCAGAGGAACATTTCAAAGCTACTTCTATTTTACATAACCTTTACATTACTTTATTTTATTAACTTCTTCTGCTGCCTAGGATTCAAATCTTATTCCACCACTGATTTTGTATCTGTCCTTCTATTTGTTTCCTGTACCTATTTCCTGGCCCTATCGTTATATAATTTGAAGGCTTGCATTTGTTTCTGTACTATTCCCCTCCATACTCACTAGCTCTCCATTTCTTCCAAGTTCCAAGTTCATGTTGTATATCCGAGGCATTCTGTGGGTGATCAAATTTCTTAAAGTGCTTACACAAACATATGTGCAATAGAAATTCAAGGAAATTTAGTTTATGTAAATCATACAATACTGATGGTAAAGGTTCCTTCTTTTCCCAACTCATCCCATAAGTGTCACAACTCTGTAAAGTTCAATGTAAAATCAAACAACCAAGTGGGCAGAGGTCATATAGATCAACAAAATCAAATAAAAAACAGGAAAAGTAAACCATCACAGCTGAAATGTAAAATATTTATTAAATACAACAATAAGCACTTACATGGCAACAGCCACTTCTTTAGACCATATAAATCATTTCAAATCAGTGAATTCATTGAAATAATGTTCTATGGTGTTAAAATACATTGTGCAGCACTTTTACATTTAGAACTAATTCAGTTTTAATTTCTTCATTTTACAACTAACATTAAAGTATAAACACTTTAGTTTTGTTGTTAAATGTTTCAAAATTAAGATTACCGTCTCTGTACTGCTCTGTGAAGTGAGCACATTCACAGATTTGTATAAAGTACACATATCTATCAATATGTTATGCAGTGAAAGAAAGTATAACTTCCTCAATGAATATAATAGCCATCCATCCATCCATCCATCCATCCATCCATCCATCCATCCATCCATTCACAACCCTTTTTTTTCCCATTTTTACACATGGGGTTGGGGTGTCACCAAGACTGACACTCATCTAGAGCCAAGGTTTACACAGCTGGATGGCAGTGAATATAACATATTGGGTAACATTTCTTAGCAATGTTTGTCAGGAAAACCATTAATAACCCAATCAGAGTTTGATGTCAACTATAATTTATTTGGCAAGGTACGCAGTCTGCTATATTCTAAAAGAGTCATCTGACTTGCTTTAAAGTCTGCAGCTTGCTTCATAAGTGGTGCATCCTTCAAACTTGCAACATATCTCTCCTATACCACAGTTTGTTTGTGTCTTTTGGCTTTTCCCAGTTAGGGGTCGCCACAGCGGAACTCCGGTCCGCTAATGACTGGCAGTAGAGTTTTACGTCCTGGCTTGCCGGGCCTAACGCACAACCTTCAATGAAGGAATGCCTGTTCACACATGTTGCCACACAGAAGACGCTCTAACCGAGAATCGAACGGGCAACGTTGCTCTCCAATACAACAGTACATGAACAAATTCTGATCCAGACAATTGAAAGTTTTATACTCAAGAAGTTGTTTGTACATTCACAAATAACAGATTATACTTGCAGAAATTTACTATAAGATGAAAGTATTCATAAAAAGGCAGTTTATAAGATTGTTAAGAAATTATTAATCTAATTCCTTCTTTTCATCAAGAATTTTTAAATATTTAGTCTGCCTATGCTTTTATTAAGAAGATTCAATAAAGTCCCATCATCATAACACAGCCCATGTCACATTCAGTTCTTGTTATTTGTCATTCTAAGCATTACATGATCAGCACTATGAAACCTTGTGGCAAAATAATATTTTGTATTTGTAGCATGATTTGTTTACTTGCATTTTATAACACTACATTTTTGGCCATGACACCCATATTGCTTTAGAAACAGTAATGGAAATTGTATATGGTGTTTCATTCAGCATATGTAGGCACTTTATAGAGGGTCAACTAAACTATAGCAGAATGTTTAAAACAACAAACATGGCAGCATTAGTGCAAAAGGTAAATCTCGGCTACCAGTGATCCTGGGGGCAACAGAATAAATCATATTAGAGCAGATAACACCACCCCCAAACAAACAAACATGATACAGTGAATGTTGAGCACATAGGTATTCAGTAGATGAAGGAAAGCTCTTTTGTAAATACTATTTAAAATAAGCTTTTCATTACCTCCAGAAATGGCATGCAGGGTGCTTTTAATTATTTAAAAATGTACCATTAGCTACTCTCAGAAAGACAAAATGTGGATAAAGCAGAGCGTATATCATTTAAAACTATTTAAAATAATGGTCCAGATACATAACTGTAAATTTATAATAGATTAATTTACTTCTGAATGGAGTATATTGAGAAGCATTTTAGAATTACTGCTTCCAAAAGTATACTATAAAAATAAGGTTACCACCTGTCCCACTTTGCGCGGGACAGTCCCTCTTTGGGCAGTTATGTCCTGACAAAAAATTGTAAAAATGGCAAACGTCCTGAGAGTTTAGGACAAAATTATTTCCTATATTTTATGTAATAGTTGCATAAAACAGTTATTTTGTAACTAAAATACATAAATGTTATAAGAAACAGAATAAGCAACTAAAATGCTACAAGAATAAGCTTTTATTTAGGCAAAAAAGTTAGGTTCTATCCTTTGTACTGACCGTGGGTATGTGTCAGCCTGTAAAATCTGATGTTTGTACCAAAAATATCCCACTTTGGCCATTTGACAAGGTGGCAACCCTATATAAGAATGGCTGCATTATGTTTTAGTAGTCATTAATGCAGCAAACAGATCTACAACTGCTTCTAAATCTCTAGTGAGTTTATTGCCAGTTCTTGACCTTTGCCATGTTTCAAATGAATAACAAAATCTTTGTAAATAGATTGTCATTGGCCTTTAAGCTGGTCACTAAAAGCATTATTCTACAGTTATGAAACTGAATAAATAAATACATCAGAATCAAATATATTGTGCACACTCAAGGTGGCTTACAACCTGTGGTACAAAGCAATATTTATGTATGCAGTTCAGTTGTATAAACTAAGTCCAAGATGTACTGATGGCATTTAGGCTGCATGCTGTCAGTGCAAATGGACATTTTCAGTAGTTTCTATTTAACAATTAATTTAAGTACAAAAGGAAAGAAATATATTTTATAATAAGCGTAGTTTAATCGTGATAGTCACTTCTAGGCATGTTAGCCATGTCAGTTTACCTGCTCCTGTCACCATTAAACCACTTTAGATTTGTCTAGTTTGTAAACCACACAGGACATAAGTAACCTGAGCTTGACAAGTGTGATTCCCACAGCTAAATAAACAAAATAATTCCAAGCCATGAAATACAGCAATCTTTTCCCACATAAAATTTATATCAGGAACAAATAATGAGGTTAATAGGTTTTAAAAATGTTTATACTACAAGCTAAAATATGACCAACTGATTATTAACATAATACTTTGAAAACATAATTTTCACATGTATATTCTCTCAACTAATGCAGAAATCCATACTTACAATCATGTAGATACACAGGTTTTGCCCTCTTACAAGCAGATATTATACTTTATTGTGGATTGCCTTACTAAATTTACAAATATATCACTGAATCCTATCTATTTATCTAGTACTTTGACACTGATGTATGTTATAAAGCCATA